>NW_017670751.1:5235-9995 GCF_001879085.1 Nicotiana attenuata
TTTTTACCCCTTTACCCTAAACTTCCCGGTTTTAACCCAAAGTTTACCCCCCCCCCTTAAAACCCAAAAAAACGTTTTTTAGTTTTACCCGTAAAAATTTACCTTTTCGGTTTAACACGGTTAAAACTTTTTACCCGTTTCCCCAAAAATTTTTTTACGAAAGTTTCTTTAAAAAAACTCGTTTAAAAAACCCTAACGTACGAGGGTACCCTTGGGGGATTTTACCTGTACCCGTAACCGTTCCTAATCATGTGGGTCTTGTGAAAATACATGATTAGGTATGTTACGTGTCAAGAATCCTCGAGGATTCAAGCAACAAGGTTGGCCGAGTCTTTAATCCGATTAGGTATGCTTATTTTTCTTTTGTTCTTGTATTCCAGTAATCATTGCATTTAATGCATAGCAGTAGTTTAATTTTGAATGTGCTTTAATCTTGATTTAATTACTGTTCCAAATTTGTTCGAATATTGCCTGGTCAATGGCAGTGTGATGTTAGTTCCAATTTAAATTGATAATTGTTTCTTAATGCAATATTTAGGGTTGATTGATTGGTTATAGCTGATTTAGGTTAGACAAAATTAACCATAGTCAGTATTAAGTTAATTAAAGGGGGCTTGGGTAGTCTAGCAATTTCAGGAGGCTTAAAGGGTAGTTTGGACATGGGAAAAGGGTACTTTCAGCAGGATTGGTAGTTTTTGAAGAGGTTTGAGGGTAGAATAGGGATTGTGATAGGCATGGAACTTTCTAGGAGGGACTATAGTGTAGATTCTAATAAACTTAGGTTAGTTTCTTGCATAACAAGTCAGAAATAGTGGGGTAAACACTGAAATTAGAATAGGGACTAAGGGGGGTAAAGAAAATCTGAAAATTGGACTTAGTTCACCTATAAATAGGCAGTCATTTTGCCTTGAGAAGGAGGTTTTTGAAGTTGAAGAAAGAGGAGGGGGTCTGAAAGTTTAAGAGGGGAAAGGGAAAGCATTCTGGAGAAGGGGGGTAAGTTTTGAAATATGAAATTGGGAGAAGTTTGAGTGGAGAACATTTTCTGAAATTTGGAGAGGAATTAGAGTTTTAAAAATAGAAAATCCCAAGGGAAAACACTGTTCCATCGAAAATCCTGAAAAATCTTTGAAGCTGTCGTGGTATTTATTCTGTGATAAGTCATGAACAACTAGGAGTACTCCATCTAAATTGTTAAATTGAATCTGGGTAGTCAATCTGGGGCTGAACTTTTGGTTTTGCAACTGTTGATGTCTTAGTTCATTGCTGGAATTTCAATCTTGTTCCTGAGCTTGTTGAATGAATTGAATTAAAACTGTCCTTCAACTTCCCCTGGACTGCTGTTGCGACTGTCACTGCTACTGACCTTCTCCTTTTCTTGTTTGCAATTACCAGGTACACATTTGAATCTGTCCTGCTGTAATCCTGAGTTTGAAATAGAATGCAAATTTCACTTACTTGACCTTGCTGCCTGGCCTTAGCATACTGATAGTTGCACGGATAGGTAGACTTGATTGTATACATAGTGTAGTTCAATTTTATACGTGTTAAACCATATAAACTGTATAAATTGGACTGCTACTGTGGTTGTTAGTTATAGCTTAGTCATTCTCATATTATATTGAGATCCAAACTAGGCATTGATTAGAATTAATTGATGTTTAATGTCTTTTTTCGTTAAATTCATGTTTTCAGTCTTAGAATGGGCAGATCACTGACGAAACTATCCAGGCCATGAATTGGGCCTAATACGACACAACTGTACAGTGGCAGGCCCAATATCTTCATGTTTTCTTTTAAAATTAAAATCTCTTCGTTGAGGCCCTGGGGCTTGACCTCGGAAGCCAGGTCTCATTGAATGCCAAGCTGGGCCTGTTTAAGGCCCATATTTGAAATAATAATATGAATAGTTCTGAACATGGGATTGAACAGCACTTTGGGCTAATTACCGAAGCCCAGCACACTGAAAGCCTCGCCGGCCTATCGAAGTTGCTTTTAAATTTAAGGATACTTGAATGGGATTAACAGTTTGGGCCTCCTGAGTAGCACATTCAAATTAAGAGGTTCTTCTTCTTGTTTAAGTGTGACTTGAGCTTGAGGCCCGAATTATGTGAATGTTAGTTTGTCACAATTAATCAACTAAGCCCCTTAGGTACAAAAGAGATGGAAATTGAATACGTTTAGCTTAGCCTTTAAATAAACACGAGATGAGCCTCGCAAAAAATAAAATCCCAAAACGCATGGCCTTCATTTAATTAATTTTAACTCTTTAGAATTTCGAGGCGTGCCATTTAGTGGATTTCCATGGCCCTCGCAAAGTTAACAACGCGTAGTTGCTTTAGGCGCGTTATTTTAATAATTTTACCTTCCTGAATACGGGTGCACATTTATGTGACCCAAATCCCAAATCTCAACGAAGTCGAAGTGTGTTAATAATCACGGGTGCACTGGTGCGACGTGGTTCAAGACGCATTTTTACGATGTTGCAATTCTCTTAAAATAACAATGACAGTGGTCCAAAGTTAAAACACATAGGTCAAAACATGTACTAAAATCAAATATGTAGCCAAATCCGACAGTTGAGCGACCGTGCTAGAACCACGGAACTCGGGAATGCCTAACACCTTCTCCCGGGTTAACAGAATTCCTTACTCGGATTTCTGGTTCGCTGACTATGAACAGAGTCATAATTTCCTCGATTCGGGATTCAACCGGTGACTTGGGACACCATAAAACTCCCAGGTGGCGACTCTGAATTCTCTAGAATAACAAATCCCGTTTCGATTGTCACTTCAAGTTGGAAATAACTCCCTTTACTACGCCTTTGCGGGTGTAGTAAACTTAAAAGGAGGTGTGACAATTACCTTATTTTTTTCCTCTCATCTTGCCCTTCCTTATTATTAAATAATCATATTTTATCCTTTACCCTACTTTTTGTATATAATAATTCTACTTCATATCCTATTTTTTCTTAGTAATCTTGCAAGTTTATTCTTCATATTATTGGTGTGTGGTATCATGAAACGACGACAAATAATACAATCTATCCAAAAATTGCATTCATTAAACAATACAACATAATACAATACTATATATTGTGAAACGACGTATAACATGATACGACCCACGAAAGCCAACATGCGCTTTGGATGTCAATTGATGGCTACTTTCGCAATTGGAGGTTATGCGTGCGATTTTCCATCAATTGAAGACGGTGTAATTGGAGGTTGTACTTGTAATAAGCGACGACACTTAGTTTCTTAGAATTAGCTTAGGGATATTTGGGTCATTTATAGTACCCACTCCAGTATAAATAGCCCTTAAGGTTTTCATTTTAGTGGAACTAATTTTGATAAATGATGAATATTCTTTTAAGACGTGTAATGGTGATTTGCCATTGTTGATGACAACTTTATTCAAGGTATGTTTTTCAAGTGGAATCACACTTCCACTTGAAGGTATTCCTATGATTTAGATTTATTTTGTTATGTAATTGATAATAGGTGAATTTAACTATAATCACGCCTTAAATAACCACTTTCTTGTATAGTTTTGATGATAAAAGTGATAACAAAATGCTCTTATTAGTGCTTTTCATGATTTGCAGGTGATATATGACCAGGGAAGGCTAGGGAGTACTTTTGGAGTCAAAAATGAAGAAAAAGAGGCCAATTGTGAAATTCCCCAAGTAAACCACGCAAAACAGGCCCGAAGATTCAGAGAACTGGGTTGACCGCGGTTCTACCGCGACCGCGGTAGAACCGCGGTGGAAGAGAGCTGCGGATAAATTGAGATTCAGAGAAGGCATTTGGCCGCGGTTTGACCGCGATCGCGGCAGAACCGCGGCGGAAGCAGAAAACTTCAGGGACTAAAGTGTAAAACACGGGATTTTTAGACCTAAACCCTATTTTAAATACAAGACTTCGCCCAAGAGAGGCATGTATTGAATTTTAGAGTATCTTGGCAAGAAAAACAATTGTGAGAGATCACCCAAAACATCTTTCTTCTTTTCTTTGATTTTTATTGCTAGTTATGATGAATTCTATCTTAGTTTGTTTTCCCATAGCCATGAGTAGCTAAATCCTTTGTCTAAGGCTTTGATGGAACCTATTGGGGGATGAACATCTTGTTTATGTGAATACAAATTGCTAGTTTCAATCTCTATTTGTTCAACTTTGTGCTTGTTGTAGTTAATTGACAGGATCCTCAATTAGCTGTGCCTATTTAGTGTGCATAACTTGGAAAAGAGTACATATTTAGGTTATTGTTGAACAACACCACTCCCAAAGTATAAGAGGAATCTATAATTGCGGGTTTAAAGGCGGGATTAGGGATAACGAAGCCTTGGGTGTAATCTAAAGTGAATTGTGCTAAATAAAGTAAGCTAGTGTATCTCGGGAGAGTGCAATTAGTATATTACTGTGATTACTCGGGAGAGATTTACGGTAAGATGAGCGTTCATGATTAATAGAGATGTGTTGGTAAATTTGTATGAGCATAAACAGAAGGGATTCTTTCAGATAGGGGAAATCATTGCCTTAGCTTCTTCTCATCATTGTTTACAACCTTAGCATTTTAATTTACAGCTGTTTGATTTACTTGCAATCGTAGTTAGTAAAGCAACCTTCAACTGTGATTCAAACATCTGGAAAACTGGTTCTGAAGAGTTTAGTGGGTCTAAAGATAGTGATTGATAGGTTAACTCTCTGTGGATTCGACCCTGGGCGTAATACTCGGGTTATATTTGCAACGTCCGCAGAGTC
>NW_017670751.1:11733-42946 GCF_001879085.1 Nicotiana attenuata
ACAGCTGATGACGGTGAGTTCTACGTAATGGTAGGGATCTAGATGTTGAGCAAGAGAGAGCTTGAGAAAACATACAGGCTGAGACACTAATTCCAGTGCCCATTGAGCTGGATGACTCTACGGGATTGACAGAGGTAACAGTTCAGCCTGCTCCTGAAGAAACGAATATGCAGCACGAGACTGAGACAGTAGTTGAGCCAGTAATTGAGACAGCAGCAGAACCAATAGTTGAGACAGTAGCTGAGAAGGAGAAACCTCACGTGATTGGGAAGAAAAGACCTCCTGCACCATTCCCGCAAAGGTTGGCCAAGCATCAAAAGGAGGAGCAGTACAAAAAGTTCCTAGAGATGCTCAAACAAATCCAGATAAACATTCCACTGATTGAAGCTCTAAAGGAGATGCCAGGATATGCTAAAATGATGAAGGACTTAATGTCTCGGAAGTTTGACTTTCAAGACTTGTCGACTGTGACCCTTACTCAGACATGTAGTGCAGTGGTATCTAGACCTGTTGCTGAAAAGCTATCTGATCCAGGTAGTTTTACAATTCCATGCACCATTGGGAACTATGCCTTTGCTAAGGCACTTTATGATTTAGGGGCCAGCATTAATCTCATGCCCCTGGTCATTTATAAGAGGTTAGGCATTGGCAGAGCTCGACCTACTTCTATGTTATTGCAGCTGGCTGACAGGACTGTTAAGCGTCCATTTGGGATTCTTGATGATGTGCTTATTCAGGTGGGGAAATTCGTGTTCCCTGCAGATTTTGTAATCTTGGATTGCAAAGTGGATGCAGAAATTCCCATAATTCTAGGACGACCCTTCTTGGCCACGGGGAGAGCTTTGATCGATTGCGAGACCGGGGAGCTTAAGATGAGGCTCAATGATGAGGAAATTATATTCAATGTGCAGAAATCGATGAGGCGACCAAGTGAGTTCGCAAATTGTTCCCTTATTGATGCAATAGATGTAATTGTAGAGGCTGATGACGAGGCATTGACGGTTGAGGATCCCCTTGCTGCATGCTTGACAAATTTGGATGAAGTGAATGGTGAGGATTTGGCGGAATGGGTGTTGGCACTGGAAGGTAAAGGGTTCTGGGAGAGAAATCTGGAGTTTGAGCCCTTGCACTTAGAAAAGAGAGAGACCCCTCCAGCTAAACCATCCATCGAGGAACCCCCTAAGCTGGAATTGAAGCCTTTGCCAACCCACCTCGGGTATGAATTTCTGGGGCCTGACTCCACATTACCTGTTATTATCTCATCTGGTTTGTTAGATGTGCAGGTTCAACAGCTTTTACAGGTACTAAGGGAGTGCAAAACTGCCATTGGGTGGACCATGGAGCACAAACCTTCCAGGGAACATCAAAGACGGCTAAACCCAAATATGAAGGAAGTGGTGAAGAAGGAAGTGATAAAATGGTTGGATGCGGGAATCATTTTCCCAATTTCTGACAGTAGCTGGGTTAGCCCAGTTCAATGTGTGCCTAAAAAGGGTGGTATGACGGTGGTAAAGAATGACAACAATGAACTTATATCAACAAGAACCGTCACAGGCTGGAGAATCTGCATGGATTATAGAAAGTTGAATCTGGCCACCAGAAAAGACCACTTCCCACTTCCCTTCATTGATCAAATGCTGGATAGATTGGCAGGGAGGTCACACTTTTGCTTCTTGGATGGGTACTCAGGGTACAATCAGATCTCCATTGCCCCTGAGGATAGAGAAAAGACCTCATTCACATGCCCGTACGGAATTTATGCCTTCAGGAGGATGCCCTTTGGTCTATGCAATGCACCCGCCACATTCCAACGGTGCATGATGGCCATATTTACTGACATGGTAGAAGATATAATGGAGGTGTTCATGGATGACTTCTCAGTGGTGGGGAACTCATTTGAGGACTGCCTAGTGAATCTGACGCGTGTGTTGAAACGGTGCATTGAGACTAACTTGGTTCTGAATTGGGAAAAGTGCCATTTCATGGTACAAGAAGGCATAGTCTTGGGGCACCGAGTGTCAAGCAAAGGAATAGAGGTTGATAGAGCAAAGGTTGATGTCATAGCTAAGCTGCCGCCGCCAACTTCAGTCAAAGCCATAAGGAGCTTTCTTGGACATGCCGGATTCTACCGGAGGTTCATTAAGGACTTCTCCAAAATTGCCAACCCTCTCTGTAAGTTGTTAGAGAAAGATCACCCCTTTGTATTTTCTGATGAATGCAGGGTAACTTTTGAGGTGTTGAAGCAAAGGTTGGTCACAGCACCCATAATCGTTGCCCCTGACTGGGAGCAACCGTTCGAATTGATGTGTGATGCCAGTGACTATGCGGTGGGGGCAGTGTTGGGCCAACGGAAGGACAAACTGATGCACCCAATCTACTATGCTAGTAGGACGCTGAGTGGAGCCCAGTTGAACTACACAGTGACAGAGAAGGAGATGCTAGCTGTGGTATTTGCTTTTGACAAGTTTCGGTCCTATCTAATAGGATCCAAGGTAATCGTATACTCTGACCATGCAGCTCTTAGATACTTAATAGAAAAGAAGGACTCTAAGCCACGCCTGGTTCGTTGGGTGTTGCTACTGCAAGAGTTCGACTTGAAATTCGTGACCGCAGGAAGGGCACTGAAAATCAAGTCGCTGATCACCTATCACGACTTGAAGGAGCTGAAAATGTAGTAGAAGTGGAGGAAATTCTGGAAACCTTTCCAGATGAGCAGCTGCTCGTTACCACTCATCAGGAAGCGCCTTGGTATGCAGACTATGCTAATTACCTGGCCAGTGGTATTGTTCCTCACGACCTGTCATCGGTTCAGAGGAAGAGATTCTTTCGCGAAAGCCAATGGTATTACTGGGATGAGCCCTACTTGTTTAGAATATGCCTTGATAACATGATCCGGAGATGCGTCCCCGAGATCGAACAATCTTCTGTCTTGCAGGCTTGTCACGCTTCGGCGTATGGCGGTCACTTTGGAGGCATCAGGACGGCAGCTAAGGTGCTAGAGGCCGGATTTTTCTGGCCAACGGTATTTAAAGATGCTCACCTATGGGTCAAGAGCTGCAATGAATGTCAACGCACCGGGAACATCTCCCGGCATCACGAGATGCCCATGAACCCAGTTCAAGAAGTGGAAGTGTTTGATGTTTGGGGGATAGATTTCATGGGTCCCTTCGTCAGCTCCTATGGCAATAAATACATTCTTGTTGCTGTAGATTACGTGTCCAAGTGGGTGGAAGCTGCTGCATTACCTACCAATGATGCTAAGGTGGTAGTCGGGTTTCTCAAGAAGAACATATTCACCCGCTTTGGGACACCACGTGCAATTATTAGCGATGGAGGAACTCATTTCTGCAACCGGGCCTTCGAGAAGTTGTTGGCTAAATATGATATGCGCCACAAGGTGGCTACTCCGTACCACCCACAGACCAGTGGACAGGTTGAGGTGTCCAACAGAGAGATCAAGAGCGTATTGACAAAAACTGTAAATGTTACAAGAACTGACTGGTCAAGGAAGCTGGATGATGCGCTATGGGCTTACAGGACAGCATTCAAGACACCAATTGGTATGTCACCATATAAGTTGGTGTTTGGGAAGGCTTGTCACCTACCTATAGAATTGGAACATAAAGCGTGGTGGGCACTGAAACAGCTGAATTTAGACTTGGAAGCTGCGGGCACGTCGAGAGTCACGGAATTATATGAGCTAGAGGAGTTCCGGTATCTTGCTTTTGAGAGCACAAGGCTATATAAAGAGAGAATGAAGAGGCTTCACGATCAGAACATCATTGAACGAAATTTCAAACCTGGAGACAGGGTACTGCTTTATAACTCAAGACTGCGGTTATTCCCAGGTAAGCTAAAGTCAAGGTGGTCTGGACCATTTCGTGTGGTTGAGGTGTTTCCATCCGGAGCTGTGGAAGTTTCTACTGAAGATGACTCTCGTACATTTAGAGTCAATGGTCAGCGGTTGAAATTGTATGTGGGCATGAACGAGCCTAAGGAGATGACCGAGCTGCATTTGAATGAACCCCAGGGGTCGAGCGAACCTTAATTTCGCTCACATGAGTCGTGCCGCGACGTTAAATCAGGCGCTACGTGGGAGGCAACCCATGACATTGTTGTAATTGTAATCTTTGTAATCTAGCTTAAAAAAAAAAACAGAACAGAACTGGGCGTTAGAATCAGAGAGGGGCCTCGACCGCGGTTCCACCGCGACCGCGGTGAAACCGCGGTCAAAAGGCCTCGCAGAAACTCACTGCCGCGGTTCTACCGCGACCGCGGCAGAACCTCGGCAGTCACAGACGCGGCCAGGTAAGTATTTTTTCTTTTGTATTTTTTTTCTTTTTTCTTTTTAACCCCCTCAAAACTCCCCCTCCTATCTACACTCCAATTATTTCCGCCCTTTCCCCCTCATCCACTTCTTTCTCTATCTCTCTCTTTACCTACAACTCCCTTTCTTCTTCTTCTTCAACACCCCCACCAACCCTTCTTCCCCAAACCTCCATTAACACACCTCCATTCCTTCCCCTCTTCAACTCAAGTAAGTTATTCTTCTCTCTCTCTATTTCTTTCTCTTCTAAGTAGTGTAATTTGTTAAATTAGTAGTTTTACTTAAACCCTAGTTAAAATTAGTGTAGTAATTTGAATTTTTTTTAATTTTTTTTTTTTGCTTTCTTTTATGTTTGCCATTGTTGTAGTTAATGTATATGAGGTTGTTTGGTGCCAAATCAATTTGGTCTCCATTATTACATAATTGTGAAATTATTTTGGTGGGTTGGAGGCCTAAACTAGATTTTTGTGGTGTAGTACGGTATTGGGTCATGTGTTGGCCGAAAATTGTGGCACTATGTTGTATATTTTTGGCAATAAATACATTCTGGTATTTGTTGTATGGTGGTATTTGTTGTAGAGTGGTATTTGTTTATGGTGGTATTTGTTGTAGAGTGGTATTTGTTATATGGTGGTGTTGTATGTCATGGGTAACATTGAAAGGAATAAGTGTGGGGTGTATTATGCCGGAAGTGGTAAGCAAATTATAGACCTATTTTGGGGGTTATTATGGGTGAAGTAAGGGGATATATTTGGTGTCATTGGGAGGTGAAGTCTGAGTAACCATCTTATTGGCACTAGCTAGGGCATATGTTGATGGTTTGTTTGATTATTTGCAGGTCCAATGGCTCCCAAAAGGCACAGGCGCTCTAGAGGCACATCCCAACGACCTGCGTATGATGAGTCCAGATTCTAATCGGAACTAGCAGAGGACGACTTCAACGCCAAGGCTACCAAAGCTTTTATCCATGAAATCCCGATTGATCGGGCAGCCCTCCGAGCCGAAAAAGTGGAGATGTATGAGGAGATACGGAGGCGGGAAATGGAGTTCCTATTTGCTGACCCTGCACCAGTTAACAAGATGCTGGTTCGTGAATTTTATGCCAACTCCCCTTTGAATTTGGGTAGGGAGGTGATTGTTCGGGGTATGGTGGTCAGTGCTCAAATTCAAACAATTTGCCGGGTGTTGCGGCTGCCTCCGTTCACCAGTGACGTCGACTATTACCATGACAGGCCCGGGGTGACATGGGAGGTCATGACGGATGTACTTTGCACAGGGGGACATCCCATATGGATACGTGACCAAATAACCCTCAACTCTAACTCCTTCACTCACTTGGCCAAGTGTTGGTTGACTGTTATCTGTAGCAGGTTCCTGCCTTCTAGCAATACCACGGACGTGAACTTCAATAGGGCACTGTTGACTTGGTGCTTTGTGACAGGGAAGGATTTTGATGCGGCACGGGTAATTGGAGATGAAATGGTCTTACGGGGCCCGCTGCTGACAAAGGGATTCTATTTCCCTTCCTTGGTGACCACATTGTGCTTGATGAGAAACACCCCTACCAACCCTGCTGATGGCGATTTGCCTCCCAAAGCAGCTTTCAAAGCTTCTAGCATCAGAGTGGGCAGGGGCACCCGCACTACAATTGAGATTGATGATGAGGAGGATGATCCGGTCCCTGTTGCACCGTCCAGGAGGTCTGTTGACAGTGCCGGGCCCTCTCGGCGCCCCCATTCTGGAGCAGACCTATCACGCTCACAGTCCTCCCGGCCTATGCTGCGCTCCTTGGAGGAAGAGGTCGCGGATCTCCGCACCTCAGTGGATGGTCTACACACACGGATGGACGCCATGTCACAGAGGCAGGCTAGATCTGAGAGCCGGTTTATGGCTTGGCTACGCGCATTGGGGAGGGCTTGCCATGTAGACCCCAGCACCGTCTCCGACTCGGATTGAGTCTCAGGGAAGTCTTCTCACCCTTCTGCTCTTTACTTTATTGATATGACATGGGGACATGCCATGATTTTAAGTGTGGGGTGGGAGACTTGCTCTAACTGTGTATTCAACATGTATATAGCTTGTTGTGGGGTCTCTTAGATGTGGTCAAAGTGTAGATATACAAAAAATAACAAAATAAAAGACAAAAATTTGTAGAGGACTCTTCCTGATGACGGACTATGTGGACAGTACTCTTGAGGGAAGTAGTCCATGTAGAATTTTTTTTTAATTTTATTTTCTTCTTTTAGGTGGTGTAGTACCTCCCCCTTGGTTTTTCTTTTGACCACGGTTCTTTTCCAAGGGTTTTTCTTGAGCCGGGTTAGGTAGATTTTTCTTTTATAGTTTTAGGATTAGATGGGTGAAGGTCAGAATGTAACCCCAAATGTGCACACTTGCAAAGTGAACGAACTGAGGGTGTAAGGTCTAAGCTTGTTTGTGGACTTATAATCTATGCCTTAATTTTGCACATCTTGTCTGGCTTGAACACTCGTATGATTGTATTGATGAACTGATTCGGAATGAGTTACATGCTAAGTGTGTGTGAGTTGTTACTTGCATCCTATGCCTGCATATGATACCTAGAACTTGCCCTGTGTGTTTGCAAAGCGAAATAGAAGTCGTTTGGTTTTAGAGATGATTGAGGCATTTCTTTGTGCAACCCTTTATACTTGAGAATCCACCTGTGCATATTACCATAGTTAACCCCTTTGAGCCTGAAGCCTGTTCTTTGATAACCCTATAATAATCTAAATCGTTGTGTTTGAATAAGCTCATTGTTTGAACCCTTACCTCCTAGAAGCACTTAATCACTAAAGAATATACAAAAGTCAAAGTTTGGGGTGGGAGAGAACTAAAAAAAAAAGAGAAAAGGGGAATCAAGAATGAAGGTTCTGGTTGGTGAACTGGTAGTGTACAATAAATCTGAAAAAAAAAAGAGAAAAGAAAAGAAAAAAAGAAGAAGCCAGTTGTACCTAACGAAAAGTGGGGGTCACAAGTGAAACAAAATGTGAAATAATGATTGGGTTGAGCATGAAGGTGAAACAAAAGGAAGTTGTATTAAAAGTGCTTAGGGAGGTTAGTCACTATATCCAAATATATCCTACCCGTCCCTTAGCCTACATTACAACCTATAAAGACCTCTTGATCTTTGACTGAATGGCTCGATTAGTAGAGTATTACACTGGAGGGCAAGCTTATGGTGTGTCTGTGTGGCATGTGAATGCTCTTTGCTGAGAGTGAGTGAATTCTTTCTATATATGGTTCCTTATTGTTGAATTTTATGTGTGTGGAACTTCTCTCGGATTTTGTTTATGTGAGGGCATGTGACTCAGGAAGAAAAAGTGAGTCTTCACTTCTGTTAGAGTAATTAGAGTCAGCACAAGTGTGTCTTGGCATGAGAGTCTGCATTTGATATATGATTGTGCACTGCTTGGGTCGATCATTGATAATAGCAGGTGTGACATAAATTGGGGCAATGCATTGAACAGTTAGGCCTAGAAGTGTGGTTTAGTTTCCTCGAGGACGAGCAAAGGTTTAAGTGTGGGGTGTTGATAATAGGTGAATTTGACTATAATCACACCTTAAATAATCACCTTCTTGTGTAGTTTTAATGCTAAAAGTGATGACAAAATGCTCTTATTAGTGCTTTTCATGATTTGTAGGTGATATATGTATAAGGAAGGCTAAGGAGCAGTTTTGGAGTTAAAAGTGATGAAAAAGAGGCCAACTGTGAAATTTTCCAAGTGACCCATGCAAAACAGGCCGAAGATTCAGAGTACTGGATCCACCGTGGTTCCACCGCGACCGCGACAGAACCGCGGTGGGAAGCAGCTGCAGAAGATTGAGAATCCGCGAGGGTGTTTGGTCGCGGTTCTACCGCGACCGCGGCAGGCCTAGAAACTTCAAGGACCAAAGTGTCAATTATGGGATTTTTAGACCTAAAACCTATTTAAAACACTAGACTTCGCCCAAGAGAGGCATGTATTGATTTTTTAGGTTTCTTAGCAAGGAAAACCATTGTGAGAAAATACTCTAAACATCTTTCTTCTTTTCTTTTGATTTTATGATGAATTCAATCTTAGTTTATTTTCCCATAGCCATGAGTAGCTAAATTCCTTGTCTAAGGCTTTGATGGAACCTATTGGGTGATGAACTTCTTGTTTATGTGAATACAAATTGCTAGTTTAATCTTTATTTGTTCAACTTCGTGTTCGTTGTAGTTAATTGACAGGATCCTCAATTAGCTGTGCCTATTTAGTGTGCATAACTTGGAAAAGAGTGCATATTTAGGGTATTGTTGAACAACACCATTCCTAGATTATTAGAGGAATCTATAATTGCGGGTTTAAAGGCGGGATTAGGGATAACGAAGCCTTGGGTGTAATCTAAGTGAATTGTGCTAAATAAAGTAAGCTAGTGTATCTCGGGAGAGTGCAATAGTAGATTACTGTGATTACTCGGGAGAGAATTGCGTTAAGATTAGCGTTCATGATTGATAGAGATGTGTGGGTAAATTTGTATGAGCATAAACAGAAGGGATTCCATCAATAGGGGAAATCATTGCCTTAGCTTTTTCTCATAATTGTTTACAACCTTATTAATCTAGTTACAGCCATTTAGTTACTTGCAAGCTAGTTGTTAAAGAACACTCAACTGAGAATTTGAATATTTGAGAAGCTGGTTCTGAAGACTTGGTGGGTCTGAAGATAGCGGTTGATAGGTTAACTCTCTGTGAATTCGACCCTGGGCGTAATACTCGGGTTATATTTGCAACGTCCACAGAGTCCTTTTTATAAGGCATAGTTGGGCGTGATCACAGTATGCCAAGTGTTAGGGGTCAGGTATGGAGACCCGTATTGTATGATTATGAGATGAGGTGTCACAGGGTGACTTATATTCTAAGGTTTTCTATTTGAAAAGATCATATTTGAATGTACCTAATTTTTAATTAACTATTTTGAAATGTCGCAGGGTGACTTATATTCGATGAATATTTGTTAAAAAGATTATATTCGAAAAGCATTATTTTGAAAAGAACTCTTTTGAAAAGAACAATTATTGAAGGAATTACATTTCGAACCATTTTTATCACTTGATAGGTTTGACTATTGGATTGACGCTTACTGGTTAAGACTTAAGGTGAAACTATCGGGGTTGTTGAGTTATAACTTGTCTTTTCTGTATTTGGGATTTCGGATTTGGGTTGTATTCTTGCTTTTCTTTCCGTGTTTTCCTTATGGTATTTCTGCTGAGTACTTGTTGTTTCCTTACCTTATTGCAATTATTATATCGTTAGCCGTATCGCGTAGTCTTTATACAAATATCATGTACTGTTTATTAGACCAGTAGGTGTCTTGACTGTTCCTCGTCACTACTCCACCGAGGTTAGTCTTGATACTTACTGGGCACCGCCGTGATGTGCTCATACTACACTTCTGCACATTTTTGTTTTCAGGTATTGCTCGCTAGTAGCTGTGCGGATTCTTGTCGAGGAGACTCAAGGTAGCCCTACTGCTGCGTTCGCAGGCTTCGGAGTCACCTTCTTATTTTATATTCACGCTGTTGCACTTATTTCCATACGATTGTGTTTAGAAGTTGTAGCAAAACTTTGTAGAGCTTATGACTTGTACCACCGGGTTTTGGGAATATGGTAATTGTGTAAAAGGTTCATTCCAGAAGAATTTTAGATGTTATTATTTATTCCACAATTATTAGGCTTACCTAGTCTATAATACTAGGTGCCATCACGAAACCCAACGAAGGGAAAATTGGGTAGTAACAAAAATGAGGCGAAAATACTAAAAATAGACGAAATGGAGGTGGTAATATAGAAGTAGTACCTCTTGGAAAAAGCGGAGTTAGAAGTGACGGTGATCTTGTTCTTGTCACGGGTAACGGTAACGGAATCCCCAAGAGCTCCAGCTTTGCCACCAACCTTAATTCTCTCCTGAAGGAATTTGTCAAGAGAAGCAATCTCCATAATCTTGTCGTCCACTGCTTCGAACAGTCAATTACGAGCGTTGCCCCCTTCTTCTTCCCGCCTTTCGCTGCTGCTCGGCTCATCTTTACACTCTGTCTCCTTCCCTTTCGCTGTTATCAAAATAGTGAAACGAAGAATCATTAGATCTCAACTAAAAAGGACTACAGTTTTCACGTATTGTGTCTACTGACGGAGAAAGAAGCAGGAGAAACAAAGAATAAATTCGATCATACGTACAGGACTAAACTCGATGGCACTATGCGAGTGTGTGGAACAGTGTAAGGCCTCATTTGTTTTTTTTAAGATTAAGACGTATGAATCTGAATATACGTCTGAATATCAAGATGTGTATTAAGATTAAGATATTTGAATCTGAATATACATATGAATATATTAAGATGTGTATTAAGATCTAAATAAAATTAATTAAGACTGTTTAATTTTTAACATCTGAATGTATTAAATTTATCATTATTTGAAAATTAATAAACATAAAATTCAAATGAAATACTAACTAATCTAATATTCTATCAATAAAATATGTGGTTTTTTAAAATATGATACTCCCTCCGTTTCATATTAAATGAGGTACTTTCCCTTTTAGTCTGTTCCAAAATAAATGACACATTTCTAAATTTGGAAATAATTCAATTTTAAACTCCTCATTTTATCCATTTTACCATTAATGAGAAGCTTTTATAACTACACAAAAGTCATGGCCCCACAAAGCTTTACCCCTTAAGCTTTTAAGACCACAAATTTCAAAAGTCTTTCTTTTTTTCCTAAAACTCCGTGCCGAGTCAAACTACCTCATTTATTTTGAAACGGAGGGAGTAGTTGTTAGTGGTGATGGCTAATGGGTGATGCCGACTAGAGGTGGTGCTTTGGTGGTAGTTTTGGTTGATGATGGTGGTTCATGCTAGTAGCTAGTAGTGATTGGTAGTGGTGGTGATTATGATTGAGGATGGTGGTGGTGGGTGGTGATAGTTAATAATGGCGGGTGGTGGTAGTAGTTGTGACTAAGATAGGTGGTGGTTGGGTAGTGGTATGTTATAATGATGGGCAATGCCGACTGAGGTTGTTGATGGTGATGGGGTGGTCAGTTGTGGTAGTTGAGGTGGATGGGTGTTAATTGTGGGTGAGAATGATATATGGTGGTCGGAGTGGTGGGGATAGTGGATGGTGATGGTCGATAATGATGGCGGGTATGATTGAGGATGATGATGGCGTGGTGGTGGTAGTGGTGGTGGAGGTGGTGGTGGTGGTGGTTGAGTAGGGTGGTAGTGGTGGCATGGTGGTAGTTGGTAATGGTAGGCGGTGGCGGCAGTTAATAATGAATATGTGATACCATCTTAATGAAATTAAGTCTCTGTTGTAGATCTTAATCATACAGACATATTCAGACCCATTAAGTGGTTATGAAGTTAAAAAAACAAACATACTTAATGATTAAGATCTTAATAATTAAGATTCAGACTTTAAAAACAAATGCACTTAATGTCTGAGATCTGAATGATTAAGATTCAGACCTCCATTAAATGCAAACAAATGATGCCTAAGTGTGGCGAGGTTTTTCTAATTAGGGTTTTCCCTCGTTCCTCTGTGGAAGTGTGGCAAGGTTCCTTTATAATACCACCGTAAATTAATCTATATATACATATATACATATATATATATATACATACATATATATATATATATATATATATATATATATATATATATATATATATATATATATATTACTAGTTTTAGGGTACGCGCTTTGCGCGTGTATCCCGTTTTGATGAGTAAGAAAATTAAAAATCACATAAATATTATTTGAGTTATAAATAAAAATTAAAGGAAAATAGTATAAATTCATAACAATGACTAATGTTGATTTTACTCAATAAAAAAGAAAATATTGCTCCACACAAATCCTCATAGCCTTAACTCAAATTATTTACTCATTTATTATTATTTGACAGAACATTTAATTTATTTCAAGAGAATAACATCAAATCATAAATATCACATAGAGTTTTTGACGTTGTTTTATAATTTTATCTCAACAGATCTAAGATCATGGCAAAAATGATATGGGACAAAGTAAAAAAAATAAAAAAGATACTGAAATTCCTAATATAAATAAAAGAGAAAAGTTCTTTTTCAAAAAAGAATCAAATTGTCTTCAGTTTTTGAATTTTGACATAAATAAAAAGAAGAAACACATTTTCAAAAAAGATCAAAATATTTTCAATACAAAAATACTGAAGAGAACATTCTTAAAGAAACATATAGTTAAAGTCAAAAATGCCAATGACAAAATTAAATACTACATAATCCTTCTATGAGCATCTCAAAACTGTTACAAACATATTGAAAAAATACATATTATAGTTCAGATAATTATTTTATATATTTGACTACTATTTTCTTTTAAGAATAATATCATGGATTGTGGAAAAAGTATAACAATGGGATTAAGAACGTAATTGCTCTTTGATAATACAAAGACAAGAAATAATACAGAAAGGAACATAGGTACTGACACTAATACATGGAGTCACCAACGGTCTTGTGATTTTTGTAAATACCAATCTATTAATAAAAAAATAGACTCATGAGAGGACCACCTTAACCGTACGACAGTGCTGGCAAGAGCCTATATTTTCTTATTAGCACTATGTGCCTAATTATTGTGGAGCTAAACGTGACTGTGAAGAACAAAGACGGCGGTTGCAATTTGTTTCAAATATGGAACTATATGAAGTTGACACTCTTGCAGAAGGAACCAAGTTATATATTTATTTCACAAAGATATAATATATACTACAAAACAAATTTATCAAGTAGCTTGGGCTAAAATAGTTGATTAAATCAAATGAAGTAAATAACAACTACACTCAAACACACATGCAGGATACGTAAATCTTGTGTTCATTCGTATGCAAGACATAGAAAACAAAAAATTAATTTAATGACTGCAACTGAAATAGAAATACTCACCTTAGAATCATTAAGAAAATATATAAAGATGATAACCATCTTTAATCTGCACATTAAACAAAAAAGAAAAAAGAAAAATTCAATTTGATAAGAGCTAAAGTGATAATCTCAGACTTATTTGTATGCTAAACCAAAAAAAAAAAAAAATACAAGACCTCTCCAATTCGAAGGTAGGATATTCGATTTGTGTAAAGCCACTGTAAGTTCAACCTGTGAAGATAGTGTCTTAAGAAGTTGGTTCAAATTTTTGTCAAGCCAGATTTTTTTTAAAACAAAACTTTACTACGAGAACCATTGTTGTAAGACAAATTTTCACAAACCACTATTATTTAGTGGTTATTAGCTAGTTGTACCATTTATTATATAACTTCCTATAGCGTTTTTACGGCTTTTTTAGAGTGTATTCGATGTATTTAAGCTGCTGTATTCATGAATACACTAGCATTTCTCGGCGTGAAACATGGGATTACAGCTAGACAGATTATTGTATTCGATTGTATTCACGGGGTGAAACAGGGGATTACAGCTAGACAGATTATTGTATTCGACTGTATTCACGATATGTATTTGTGAATACAGTAACGTAAATAGCGCAATTCATGGTCTATTCAGCTGTTTTTAAATGAAAAATAAATCAATTAACATAATAGACTCCTAATATAACTCAAACTCAATTATAACACACAAAATTTGTATTTCCAGTTATAAAAAAGATTCTCAATCGAAAAATACCCCAAAAACATAGCAATCTTCAGAGAAATTATATAATTACATTGAATACAGTTAAATACATAAAAATACATTGAATACATGAAGTATAGCAGGTCATCTATAGTGCAAAAAATATATGAATACATACTGCAGATACATTTGAATACATATATACATCTGAATACATAAATTATAATCATTAAAAAAATATATGAATACATTCATGAAATATAGCGAGACAGTGAATACAATGAAATACATGGAATACAGCGGGATACATTGAAATACAATGAAAAAAAAGACAATGAATACATTGAAATACATAGGATACAGCGAGATACATTGAAATACAATGAAAAAAAGGTAACAGACTCTTCAAGTTGCTCAGCCCCAAACTCCGTCGTCTTTGTTCAAGAACAACCCTAATGTCGTCTCGTCAAGAGGGCCGCGATTCTGACTCGAAACTCTCAAAATTTGGCGCAAAAACGAAAGAAATTCCTTATTTTCAATAGAAGATTGTCATCTTTTGTTAGTAATTGCGAATTTGGTAGATGAAAAAAAGCAGCAATGGAGGTGGTGAGAGGCAAGAGTTACAGTGGCCATGTCCAGATTTCATTGCAAAGCAACGACCATCAGAATGGGGTGGATCTTTCTCTCTAGGGCTTGATTTCGACATTGATTCAGAGCCCCAACCCACTAACAATGAAAATTTCGCGAGACAATGGACATGAATCAGGGGGGAATAGTGGTTGTATTCATGGAGAATGACTGGCCTTGAGAGAGAGAGAGGGTGGAGAAAAATCTGAAAAAATGAGAGAGAAAGATAATACAAATAGTATTTTATGGCTTAAGGATAGGAAGTAACCATAAATAGATATTTGGCTATAAAACTCAAAAGGTAGCTATGGAATATAATTTTTTAAAAGGGTATAGGAGGTAAAAATTCCTTATTGTAATACCGTTCACATAAAGTACTTTACGATAGGTTAAACTCTAACCTTTCACATACAAAACTTTACACATGATATTAATCTTTGAGAAAGAATTATATGTCGAGAAAAATAAATTACCTCAAGAAATAGGTACTGATATTCTCATGCATCAATAGTTGTTTAATCCTGAAACAAGGGAACACAACCAAAGAATGAATAGAAGAATGCTTATTATACTAATGTGTAAACGTACTACACCAAATTAAAAATTGTAGAATGAATTGGAGTGGTTGATAACATTACCATGATTAGATGCACGAAATTAAACTACCGTATGCATATTCTGAAAACCCTAAAATGAATTGTAAAAAAAAAATGAAAACCTCTAACCTAAAGAATCTTTAAGAAAAAATAACATTGGTAATAAAAGAATGTAAAGAATCCTAAACAAAATCTAAAGAATACTAAATCTAATTAGTAAAAGCCCTACGGCACTAAAGAATCCTAATTCTAAACAATGAAAAGCCTAAAGCACGGTAAACCTAAATAAATGAAGAGAATAAATAGTTTTGATTTTTTTCCCACAAAAAAATTAGTTAATACAATTACAATTGTATCCAACACAAAATTTCTATTATATAGAAAAGCCAAGTGTGGTCGACCAATGGCAAAAATGTAATTACCTCAATTATGCAAGGTTAAATTGGCAAGATGGATGAAAATGAAATGTTTTACTTGCCCACTGTTTGCTCACTTCAAGTTTCCATTCCAATACACTCACGGTAGGTCTCGAAACATCGGTTCTTTAATCTCTTTTCATGGAGAAATGCTCCACCAATTTTTTGCTCGAATCTTCTTCATCTTCTTAATTGGGTGGTAATTGATAATGGATTTCGGGCCTCTTTGGTTGTAGTTTCAGTTGAATTCCAACTGCCCATTTATTAATTATATAATTTTTATAGTTCTTGAATGAAGATTTAACGATGCCTTTTGTCACTCTTGCCGTGTCAGCTTAAAACCCATGTGCCTACTTCTATTTCTTTTATTCCCATTTGGAATATCTCTTTATTTGCTTCTGTATGTTTGGGGATTTTATCTTGCAATTGTCTTAGGGTTCAATTATGATTTTCTTTTTTGCTGGGAGCTTTTGAATTATTCTTTTCGAAATTTTTGTTTGTGTATGTTTTTTATCTATTCCAGAAATTTGCAGGGATGAGAGGTCCTCTTAAGGGTTTATCAAATTTGTTTTTTCTTAACACTTTAATGGCTCTTTAATTGCATCTGAACTATTAAAGTGAGGTTCTTGAATTGCTTTGGTAGCTCTTTCCTTTTGTCTTATTGTTTTGTAATATCGATTTCTGAAATATTTCCTCAGGGATTACTTATTGTTACTATCAAATTTCTTATCTCCTCCTTAATTCTTGACGTTTTGTATTAGGTGAAACCTTAAGTCGAAGCTCTAAAGAACCAAAATATATGATTGGAGTTCATCCTAAAGATTCACCTTTTCGCCCGTAAGCTACTTTATCATGTCTTTTATTTTTGGTGCCATCAGTCAAACTTTATATGCCTTTAAGATTTTGATGCTTTTATATATAATGTAAAAGAAGTTTCTGGAAAAGTTTGGACATGTTTTTGAAAAATCATAACCAAACTTCATCTCTTAGTCATAGAGAATCATCAATAAGTTTCATTTCATTTGGATTGGTTGCCTGTTAATTATACTTGAGGTTGGAGATTCTCTACCATAAATATTTTAAAATGAAATGGCATGTTTATGCATTTCATGTAAGTTAGAATTCAAAGAAGATTCTATAGATACTCATATTAAGCAAATATAATTAGATTCCCTTTATTTGATAGTAAGTAGAAAACCATGTAGGCGAATCATTTTACTAGACCCAAGTAAGCTACATTTGACCTAAAAATGCGCAAGCTTTTTATCATCTCAATTTTACCCAATATTTATTATTTTATTGTTTCCTTGTCAGCTTTGTAAGGATAATTATATTAAGTTGCATATTTTCTTTTAATTTTTTTCTCTTTTTTCCAACCTTTTTATATTGTAGTAATATATGGATGAGTATGTTGTTAATTTATCTTTTTATTTTTTTTCTTTTAGCATTGTGTCAGTATCCTTCATAATAAATTAGAGGATTGTTGAGATTAGTTGGATGTAAGAAAGATCTTACAACTTGGCATGCCAGAATGAGAATAAAATAATGAAGGTTGAAGTATTCTAGGCAATGTTGATATTTTTCATTTGAGGCAAGTGTTTGAATTCGATATGCCTTGATATGACGAAGTAGTATTTTAAGTGGGTTCGTCAAATGGTTACACGTTTGAGTCTATTCAGTTATCTTTGGAATTTATCTTATAAGAACGTATGGATCACTTTAAAGTTAGTTTGGAAGTTCAATTGAATCGAGAGAAATTGCTTAAATTACTAGGAAAAGTTAAATTTTGAAGGATCATTTGGACAAAGTATATTTACTTCAGTGTTAGGTATGGAACGAAAAAGTTATTGAACACAAAACAAAGCTCTCTAAATAAGTAAATCATGTCTTTTTTTGAAGTACAATATGTTAGTTTAATATTTTTCTTCACTTTGAAGGGAGCCTTGGAGCAAGTAAAATTTTCTCTGTGTTACCTATAGTGTATGTTATGGGTTCGAGTCGTGGAATCAGTTACAGATGCTTGCATTAGGGCAGACTGCCTACATTGGATACGACCCTTCTCCTGACACTACGTGAACGCAGAATGTCTTGTGCACCTGACTATTCGTAGATGCCAAAAGATATATCTTAGCCTCTTTTGCCAAAAGATATATGTTAGCCTCTCTTTTTTTTTTTTTGCCAAAAGATATATGTTAGCCTCAGTGGAGGAGAAAATGACTACTTCTGGTAAAAGGACCTCTATATTCTGTTAAAGTTCTGAGATTGTTCTAATGTTAACCTTTAACTTTAGATGCCGGAAGTTTGTATCTTCGTCTCAAATAAGAAGACATGACTTATTCCTTCTTTTAACAAAAAAATAACTGGGACATGACTTATTCTACTATAGAAGAACCTCTATTTCTTCCTAAGTTTCGAGAATTTTCTAATTCCTTATATTTGACTAGCCTCGGTTGGAAATTAGAAGAAGTTCTACATTCTTTTTCGTGTAAAATCTAATGCTACATTGATATATCTTGGGCTAGGACTCATCGTGGTAATTTATTTCAGGTGTTCCTACTGTTTGGAGGTTCTATTAGTCGATCATGGTTTGCAAATTATGTCAGATTTCTCATAAGCCGCTCAAAATAGTTCACCACAAGAGGGGTAAAAGCTTTATTAAATTTTTGTGAATTGTACATATTGTTCCAATAGCAGGTAGATCACCTTCTACTTATATAATGTTATTGCTCTATGTCAACTGTAATGACCCGACCGGTCGTTTTGCCTTTTAGAATCTCGTTCCCCTAAATAAAGCCTCTCGTACTTATTTTAATTAATTACGACTTGCGGGGGCAATTGGTTCCGGGATTGGAAGGGTTTTGAGTAAAAATAGGCCCATTTGCTTCTTTAGGATTTTTTAAAAAGACCAAGTTTGACTTCGGTCAATATTTTGGGAAAACGGGCCCGGATTCGTGATTTGACAATTTCTGAGGGTCCGTGGGAAAACATGAGACCTGGGCGTGTGTCTGGAATCGAATTCCGAGGTCCCTAGCCCGAGTAATGAATTTTTATCTAAAATTGTTTAATTGAAGCTTTAAGGAATTAAAGAAACTAAGTAATCATTGATTCCCTAGGTATCGGGCTTGAATTTTAGTTCTGAAGGTTGGTACAGGTCCGTAATGTCGTTTAAGACTTGCCCGTAAAATTTGGTGTCAATCCGAGTAGTTTAAGGGCGTTTTGACCCGTTAGAGGAGAATTAAGAACTTGAAGATTCAAAAGTTTGATTTATTTGGTTTTAGGGGTGATTTTGAGATTTAGCGTTGTTTTGGAAGTTTCGAGGGTTCGAGTAGGTCCGCCTTGTGATTTCAGACTTGTCGGTATGTTCGGGTGGGGCTCGGGAGCCCCGAACGTCAAACGAGCGAGGTTCGAGCGAAGAAAGAAAATTGGAAGAGAGCTGAAGTTTGCTGCTTCTGTCATAACCGCATCTGCGGTTCTTGGACCGCAGAAGCGGTACCGCAGATGCGGTCAGCCATCGCAAAAGCGGAAAGGGCCAGGCCCAAAGGAAACCGCAGAAGCGGCCCAGAGACCGCAGAAGCGGTCCAGCTCCTTAGGCCCAAATCCACAGAAGCGGCTCGCAATCCGCAGAAGCGGACCTGCATAAGCGGGCACCTGACCGCAGAAGCGGTCCAGGCTTCTTGGGCCATTTTCGCAAAAGCGAGCCTTTTTCCGCAGAGGCGATTTCCGCAGAAGCGGTCACCGTGCCGCAGAAGCGGAAATCGATGGGGGCAGAGTGTTCATTTAATCCGAACTCCAAGTCATTCATTCCATATACAACTCCACACTAGGGCGATTTTGGTGCTTCCAAAGAGAGGGTTTCAGCATAGCATTGTAAAGTAAGTAATCCTCATTCATCCTTAGTTTAAATACATGTATATTAGGTAGATTAAACACTAAAAATTAGGTAAAATCAAAGGGTTAGAGCTAGACCTAGGGTTTCAATAAAACTAAGATTTAATCATGTTAATTTGTTACTTCGTGGGCTAGAATTTATATATTATTGATCCTTAGGTTGTAGAGAACAATTTTCTTCGAAAAATATCGGAATCTGGGCACGTGGGCCCGGGGTCGGAATTTAGGAAACTTGTGGGAAAGGTTGGGAAATTACATAAATAGTTAGAATTCGGCCTTTTAAGCCTTTATTGACTAGTTCTTACCTATTTTAACTAGTTTGCGATCGTTCAGCTTCGAATTAAGAGCTTGGGCTTGTTCTTGATATTGGGAGCGCGCTTTGGAGCGAGGTGAGTCTCCTTTCTAACGTTGTGAGAGGGAACTGTTCCCCTAGGATTAATAATTGAGTAATTGTTGCAAATGCGGGGGCTACGCACGTGCTAGGTGACGAGAGTCCGTGCGTAGCTACTACTATGTTAATGGTCCGGGTAGTTAGGACCCACATCATGCTTATTTTACATGACTCTCTATATTATCTCTTTACTATGAGCACCTAGGATATGCTAGAGATTTAAAAAGGGATTAAGAACGTACTTGTATAATTGTTGAAGTCTTGCTTGGCATTATGACTGTTGATGTGCCTTGTGTGTATACTTAATATTTCTACTTATTTTTGGATCGGGCCGATCGCCTCGGTATGAATAGATGCATCTATAGGCGCGCCGTCGATCCTCGGCAAGTGCACAATTTATTTCTGTTGGATTGGACCGTCGCCTTGGCATATTTGCGCATGCTTATATAGCTTTGCCTGAGAGTGTTAAATATTAGAACTGTTTTTTTTTCATGACTCGAAGGGAATTAATAATTGTAACTGAAGTAATTGATTAATCGGAATCTTAGCGAGAATATGACTTATATGCCTTGTTGTAAACTGTTGCCTATTAAAGAGTTCTCATTGTTAAACTTACACTTATAATATTATCTGACCCTAGTGAGTATCAAGTCGACCTCTCGTCTCTACTTTTTCGAGATTAGGCGGGATACTCACTGGGTACATATTGTTTATGTACTCATGCTACGCTTCTGTAATTAAATGTACAGGGCCTGAGGCAGGTGGATCCGGTTATTTCTCTGGTGCGCATTCGTGAGCAGACTTGGGACTTCTACGGTGAGATGCTTTCCTTCCATGTCGATCCACAGCCGAAGAAGTCTTTCTTTTGTATTGTTATTTTCTGTCTATTCTGATCCAGACAGTAGGGTAGTGTGGTATTCTTTTGGGTTGTATATTCTACTAGTTGCCCGTAGCTTGTGACACCAGGTTCTGGCACACACTTTGGTAGACGATTATTTTGGGGTTGTGTAACTATTTTATTATAGTATTTATCTCTCCTGGTTTTAAATTCCAAGTTGAGTGTTTATTCCACTTATTCTAATTAAAAACAATATGATTATTTTAGTAATATTTCCGCAATGGCTTGCCTGACAAGGGTGTCAGGCGCCCTCATGACCTATTGTGAAAATGGGTCGTGACAATATGGTATCAGAGCACTAGGTTCACGTAGGTCTCACGAGTTATGGGCAAACCTGATAGAGTCTTGTTGCAGTATATCAGACTCCGGGTGCACTACCCGCAGATGGGGCTCAGCCAGTTGCTGCAGTGGCACCCCAGCCCAGGCCAGCTGTGGATGGTGACCCACAGAAGTTATTAGACAGATGGACCAGGCTTCACCCTCCAGTCTTCGGGGGTGAGCGTCATGAGGATGCTCAGGACTTCATAGACAGGTGCAAGGACAGACTGCACAACATAAGGATATTGGAGTCTCATGGAGTTGACTTCATTACTTTTCAGCTTGAGGGTAGGGCCCGTAGGTGGTGGCAGTCCTATGTACTCGGCAGGCCAGCAGGTTCTCCTCCCATCACTTGGGATCAGTTTGTACAGTTGTTCTTGGATAGGTATATCCCGCCCTCTGAGAGGGAGGAGCTGCGGTACCAGTTTGAGCAGCTCGAGCAGGGTCAGATGTCTGTGACTGACTATGAGGCAAGGTTTTCCGAGTTGTCCCGCCATGCACTCATGATACTTCCTACAGATGCGGAGAGGGTGCAGAGGTTTGTTGCTGGATTGCAGCCCGGTATTCGATTTAGTATGGCTCGAGAGGTGGAGATGGGCACAGAGTATCAGCTAGTGGTCAAGATTGCACGTCGGATTGAGGGATATCGCCAGAGGGGTAGAGAGCAGATACAGCAGGATAAGAGAGCTAGGTTCTCCGGCGGGTTCAGAGGTGCCCCAGCTAGGGGCAGAGGTCAGTATGGGAGAGGCCAGCCTAGTAGGCCACCAGTTTCAGCACCACCTCCTACCCGGGGGGCTCCAGCACTCCCCTATTTCAGTGCTATGCCAGAGACTTCCTACCGCCCGCCAGCCATTCAGGGTTCCTCCAGTGGGCATTCAGGTCCCCAGGGTCCTCCTGATTCTTATTTCAGTGCCATGCCGGAGAGTTCATGTCGTCCACCGGCTATCCAGGCTTCTTCCAGCGGTTCTACGGGTTATCAAGGCCAGCCATCAGGGCAGGAGGTTGCCGCCCCGCGCGGTTGTTTTGAGTGCGGAGATCCCGGTCACATGAGGAGATACTTCCCCAGGCTTCGGGGCAAGGCAGTGCAGCAGGGTCAGCAGCCCATGATTCCAACACCAGCTGCCCAGCCACCTAGAGGTGGAGGGCAGACGGGTAGAGGTCGTCCTAGAGGAGGAGGCCAGACAGGGAGAGGTCAGCCAGCTACTACTCAGTCAGGTGGAGGTCAGACAGCCGGCGCTCCAGCCAAGTTCTATGCTCTTCCAGCCAGGCCGGATGCATTGGCCTCAGATGCCGTCATCACAGGTATTATTCCCGTTGGTGGTAGGGATGCTTCGGTATTGTTTGATCCAGGGTCTACTTATTCATATGTATCATCTCTATTCGCTCGCTTCCTGGTTATTCCTCCTGAGCCCTTGGGTGTTCCTGTTCATGTGTCCACTCATGTGGGTGATTCTGTGTTGTGGATCGGATCTACCGGTCCTGTGTGGTCACCTTCTGTGGTCTCGAGACGAGCAGATCTTCTGTTGCTGGACATGATCGATTTCGAGGTCATCTTGGGCATGGATTGGCTATCTCCATATCACGCCGTCCTTGATTGCCATGCCAAGACTGTTTCACTAGTGATGACAGGATCGCCGAGATTGGAGTGGAAGGGTTCCACAGTTGACATGCCTAGCAGGGTTATCTCTTTCCTGAAGGCTCAGCACATGGTTGGGAAGGGGTGTTTGGTTTACTTAGCTTATGTTCGAGACACCACTGCAGAGTCTCCGACGATTGATTCAGTGCCAGTAGTTCGAGAGTTCGCCGATGTGTTTCCTTCTGATCTTCCTAGCATGCTCCGGAACGTGATATTGATTTCTGTATTGACTTGGCCCCAGGCATTCAGCCTATATCTATTCCACCGTACCGTATGGCCCCTAAGGAGTTAAAGGAGCAGCTAGAAGAGTTGTTAGCAAAAGGGCTTATCAGGCCCAGTGTATCGCCTTGGGGCGCGCCAATGCTATTTGTGAAGAAGAAGGATGGGACCATGCGGATGTGCATTGATTACCGCCAGTTGAACAAGGTCACCATCAAGAACAAGTACCCGTTGCCTCGTATTGATGATTTGTTCGACCAGTTGCAGGGTGCTAGGGTGTTCTCTAAGATTGACCTGAGGTCAGGATATCATCAGCTGAAGATTCGGGACTCGGATGTTCCGAAGACTGCATTCCGGACTAGATATGGCCATTATGAGTTTCTAGTGATGTCCTTTGGCTTGACCAATGCGCCAGCAGCATTTATGGATCTGATGAATAGGGTATTCAGGCCTTATATTGATTCCTTTGTCATCGTCTTCATTGACGACATCTTGATATACTCGCGTAGCCTGGGAGAGCACAAGCAGCATTTGAGAGTAGTGCTTCAGACCTTGCGAGAGCAGCAACTGTATGCTAAGTTCTCCAAGTGTGAGTTTTGGCTCGAGTCAGTGGCATTCTTGGGGCATATTGTGTTCGGAGAGGGTATTAAGGTTGATCCCAAGAAGATTGAGGCAGTTCAGAGTTGGCCACATCTCACTTCAGTGACCGAGATCAGGAGTTTCCTGGGATTAGCAGGTTATTACCGGCGGTTCGTGCAAGGCTTTTCATCTATTGCATCACCCTTGACTAGACTGACTCAGAAGGGTGTCCCATTCATTTGGTCCGATGATTGTGAGGAGAGCTTCCAGAAGCTCAAGACAGCTTTGACTACGGCACCAGTTCTTGTATTGCCTTCCGGTACGGGGGATGGTATACGGTGTATTGCGACGCTTCACGGGTTGGTCTGGGATGTGTGTTGATGCAGGAGGGGAGAGTTATTGCATATGCCTCGCGTCAGCTGAAGATTCACGAGAAAAATTACCATGTGCACGATTTGGAGTTGGCAGCAATTGTTCACGCTCTTAAGATATGGAGGCACTATTTATATGGGGTGCCTTGTGAGGTTTACACCGATCACCGCAGCCTACAGCATTTGTTCAAGCAAAGGGATCTCAATTTGAGGCAGCGCAGGTGGCTTGAGTTGCTGAAGGATTATGACATCACCATTCTTTATCATTCGGGCAAGGCGAATGTGGTCGCGGATGCCCTGAGCAGGAAGGCGGAGAGCATGGGTAGCCTCATTCATTCCAGCAGAGGAGAGGCCACTAGCCTTGGACATTCAGTCCTTGGCTAACAAACTTGTGAGGTTGGACATTTCAGAGCCCAGCCGAGTTCTAGCGTGTGTGGTCGCCCAGTCTTCGTTATTGGGAGAGATCAATCCCCGACAGTATGATGATCCACATTTGGCAGTCCTCAGAGAGACGGTACTCCAGGGAGGTTTTTATTGGCGAGGATGGTGTGTTGCAGCTCCAGGGCCGTCTATGTGTTCCTAATGTTGATGGTCTCAGGGAGTGGATTCTAGAAGAGGCCCACAGTTCGAGGTATTCTATTCACCTGGGAGTCACGAAGATGTATCGTGATTTGAGGCAGCACTACTGGTGGCGGGGGATGAAGAAGGACATAGTGAAGTATGTGACTAAGTGTTTGAATTGCCAGCATGTCAAGTATGAACATCAGAGACCAGGCGACCTACTTTAGCGGATGCTTATACCAGCGTGGAAGTGGGAGCGCATTACTATGGACTTCGTAGTTGGGTTACCGCGGACCTTGCGGAAGGTTGATTCAGTGTGGGTCATTGTGGATAGATTGACCAAGTCGGCCCATTTCATTCCAGTGGCGACTACTTATACAGTAGAGAGGTATGTTGAGATCTGTATTCGGGAGATAGTCCGATTGCATGGTGTGCCGGTATCCATCATATCAGACAGAGACCCTCAGTTCACTCCCCATTTCTGGAGAGCCGTGCAGAGTGAGTTGGGGACTCGTGTAGAGCTTAGCACAGCATTCCATCCTCAGACCGACGGACAGTCGGAGCGGACGGTGCAGATTTTGGAGGATATGCTTAGAGCATGTGCGATTGATTTTGGAGGGCAGTGGGATCAGTTCTTGCCTCTAGCAGAGTTCGCATACAACAACAGCTATCAGTCCAGCATAGAGATGGCCCCGTACGAGGCTTTATATGGTAGACGTTGTCGTTCTCCTATCGGGTGGTTTGAGCCTGGTGAGGCTAAGGTACATGGCACAGATCTGGTACAGGATGCCTTGGATAAGGTAAAGTTGATTCAGGAGAGGCTTCGCACAGCTCAGTCCAGACAAAAGAGCTACGTGGATAAGAAGGCACGGGATATATCATTTATGGTGGGCGAGAAGGTTCTCTTGAAAGTCTCGCCCATGAAGGGCATTATGAGGTTCGGGAAGAAGGGCAAGTTGAGCCCAAGGTTTATTGGCCCCTTTGAGGTGTTGAGGAGAGTTGGGGAGGTTGCTTATGAGCTTGCCTTACCCCCTAGTTTATCAGGAGTTCACCCAGTCTTTCATGTTTCGATGCTTCGGAAGTATCATGCCGACCTATCCCACGTGTTGGACTTCAGCACCATTCAGCTAGATGAGAGCTTGGGCTATGAGGAGGAGCCAGTTGCTATTATTGATAGACAGGATCGGCAGCTGAGGTCCAAGAAGATTTCTGCGGTGAGAGTCCAGTGGAGGGGCCAACCGGTCGAGGAGGCGACCTGGGAGTCTGAGGAGGACATGCGGAGCAGATATCCCTACTTATTCAGCAGTCCAGGTAATTTTCTATGTCCGTTCGAGGACGAATGTTTATTTAAGAGGTGGAGAATGTAACGACCCGACCGGTTGTTTTGCCGTTTAGAACCCCGTTCCCCTAAATAAAGCCTCCCGTACTTGCTTTAACTAATTTACGACTTGAGGGGGCGATTGGTTCGGGGATTGGAAGGGTTTTGAGTAAAAATAGGCCCATTTGCTTCTTTAGGATTTCTTAAAAAGATAAAGTTTGACCTCGGTCAATATTTTAGGAAAACGGGCCCGGATTCTTGATTTGACAATTTCTGAGGGTCCGTGGGAAAATATGGAACCTGGGCGTGTGTCCGGAATCGAATTCCGACGTCCCTAGCCCGAGTAATGAATTTTTATCTAAAATTGTTTAATTGAAGCTTTAAGGAATTAAAGAAACTAAGTAATCATTGATTCCCTAGGTATCGGGATCGGATTTTGGTTCCGAAGCTTGGACAGGTCCGTAATGTCGTTTAAGACTTGCCCGTAAAATTTGGTGTCAATACGAGTAGTTTAAGGGCGTTTTGACCCGTTAGAGGAGAATTAAGAACTTGAAGATTCAATAGTTTGATTCATTTGGTTTTAGGGGGTGATTCCGAGATTTTGCGTTGTTTTGGGAGTTCCGAGGGTTCGAGTAGGTCCGCCTCATGATTTCAGACTTGTCGGTATGTTCGGGTGGGGCTCGGGAGCCCCAAGCGTCAAACGAGCGAGGTTCGAGCGAAGAAAGAAAATTGGAAGAGAGCTGAAGTTTGCCGCTTCTGTCATAACCACATCTGCGGTTCTTGGACCGCAGAAGCGGTACCGCAGATGCGGTCAGCCATCGCAAAAGCGGAAAGGGCCAGGCCCAGGGGAAACTGCAGAAGCGGCCCAGAGACCGCAGAAGCGGTCCAGCTCCTTAGGCCCAAATCCGCAGAAGCGGCTCGCAATCCGCAGAAGCGGACCCGCATAAGCGGGCACCTGACCGCAGAAGCGGTCCAGGCTTCTTGGGCCATTTCCGCAGAAGCGGGCCTTTTTTCGCAGAGGCGATTTTCGCAGAAGCGGTCACCGTGCCGCAGAAGCGGAAATCGCTGGGGGCAGAGTGTTCATTTAATCCGAACTCCAAGTCATTCATTCCATATACAACTCCACACTAGGGCAATTTTGGTGCTTCCAAAGAGAGGGTTTCAGCATAGCATTGTAAGGTAAGTAATCCCCATTCATCCTTAGTTTAAATACATGTATATTAGGTAGATTAAACACTAAAAATTAGGTAAAATCAAAGTGTTAGAGCTAGACCTAGGGTTTCAATAAAACTAAGATTTAATCATGTAATTTGTTATGAAATGGGATAGAATTTATATATTATTGATCCTTAGGTTGTAGAGAACAATTTCCTTCGAAAAATATCGGAATCCGGGCACGTGGGCCCGGGGTCGGTATTTAGGAAACTTGTGGGAAAGGTTGGAAAATTACTTAAATAGTTAGAATTCGGCCTTTAAGCCTTTATTGACTAGTTCTTACCTATTTTAACTAGTTTGCGATCATTCGGCTTTGAATTAAGAGCTTGGGCTTGTTCTTGATATTGGGAGCGCGCTTTGGAGCGAGGTGAGTCTCCTTTCTAACCTTGTGAGAGGGAACAGTCCCCCTAGGATTAATAATTGAGTAATTGTTGCTAAATGCGGGGGCTACACACGTGCTAGGTGACGAGAGTCCGTGCGTAACTACTACTATGTTAATGGTCCGGGTAGTTAGGACCCACATCATGCTTATTTTACATGACTCTGTATATTATCTTGTTACTATGAGCACCTAGGATATGCTAGAGATTTAAAAAGGGATTAAGGACGTACTTGCATAATTGTTGAAGTCTTGCTTGGCATTATGACTGTTGATGTGCCTTGTGTGTAAACTTGATATTTCTACTTATTTTTGGATCGGGCCGATCACCTCGGTATGAATAGATGCATCTATAGGCGCGTCGTCGATCCTCGGCAAGTGCACCATTTATTTCTGTTGGATCGGGCTGTCGCCTCGGCATATTTGCGCATGCTTATATAGCTTTTCCTGAGAGTGTTAAATATTAGAACTGCTTTTTTTCATGACTTGAAGGGAATTGATAATTGTAACTGAAGTAATTGATTAATCGGAATCTTAGCGAGAATATGACTTATATGCCTTGTTGTAAATTGTTGCCTATTAAAGAGTTCTCATTGTTAAACTTACACTTATAATATTATCTGACCCTGGTGAGTATCAAGTCGACCTCTCGTCTCTACTTTTTCGAGATTAGGTGGGATGCTCACTGGGTACATATTGTTTATGTACTCATGCTACACTTCTGTACTTAAATGTACAGGGTCTGAGGCTGCTGGATCCGGTTATTTCTCTGGTGCGCATTCGTGAGCAGACTTGGGACTTCTACGGTGAGCTGCTTTCCTTCCATGTCGATCCACAGCCGAAGAAGTCTTTCTTTTATATTATGATGTTCTGTCTATTCTGATCCAGACAGTAGGGTAGTGTGGTATTCTTTTGGGTTGTATATTCTACTAGTTGCCCGTAGCTTGTGACACCAGGTTCTGGCACACACTTTGGTAGACGATTATTTTGGGGTTGTTTAACTATTTTATTATAGTATTTATCTCTCCTGGTTTTAAATTCCAAGTTGAGTGTTTATTCCACTTATTCTAATTAAAAACAATATGATTATTTTAGTAATATTTTCGCAATGGCTTGCCTGACAAGGGTGTCAGGCGCCCTCATGACCTATTATGAAAATGGGTCGTGACATCAACTACATTTTATCTCCTTTCAGAAAGTGTGAGTCCAAAATAAATTAATTTCAATAGTAGTAGAAGAAGATACATAAAGGAGTTGCTAATTTTTTTTCTTGTGTGTGTGGAATATCAAGTGTTTTGGGAAGTGCAAGATATGTAGGGAGTACTGTTGTTTCTAAGTGCTGCTTTATTTTTTGGAGTGTTGACCTTTCTTTAGTCTTTCTGGTTTCTTTAAATTGTATCTATAGAATTAGTGATAAATTCAATTCATGACTATTTCAATTTACATTATACTTGTTTCATGTTTCACATATTCAATTCTCTGGCAAAGTTAGACTAGGGATATTTTTCCAACACATTGTATGATCGTGCATTAATTTATACTGTATGGAGCATTCATACATTTTTAACTGTGCTGAGAAGCCCTTTTGGAATAGGATTAATGCATTAAAAGAAGAATATTATTTCTACCAGATGGCCAAATAATATCCTTATCAACTATTGTAGTGGCTTAAATAGGTGGCCATTGATGCATTTAATATTGGTGTGCAGGTTAAATTGGATGGAGTAGGACGTGAGCTTTGTCTCTTATTAGCTCTACGAGTGCTGTCTTTTTATCAGCGCACATTTACACAAGGAAACCTCATATTTGTTAAAGTTCAGCTCTTGAAAATAAATTGTATCTCTTGTAACTCTCCCAGAAGTAAAGATATATATTTGTTTGTTCGTGTTTGATGATCAACTGTTTCAAGAATTCTGTGACATGGGCTTTTGTTCACCTTAAACTTTTGCATGATGGAGAATCGTTCTAATAATCCAATGACACCTTTATGTATTGTACTATTTTATCATATCTGGATTTACATGGCTACGCACTAGGTTTATCAAGAATCTATCAAAATATCAAGAATCGAATATGTTGGGCCGTGCTAAGCATGCTAAGCACAGGCAGCACTTATCTAGTACTCTTATAAGGGGTAAAAAAAGCGAACGACATTTCGATAGGGCCTTCGTGCTTTTAATATATATATATATATATATATATAAAATCACCAAATAGTGATCGAATAAATCAATCTTCATAGTGAATAATCAGAACATTTTTTTTAATTTCCGTCCATATTAATATTTTCTGGACGATTATAAGTTAGATACACTGATAATGTAGAATTTTTTTACACAATCAATATAATTTAAACAATTAATAATTAATTCAAGATTACTAATTACAGTAAATATAATTACATCAATTAAGTAACCTAAAAGTATAAATATTTTTTATAACGTTTGTGCGCATGCGTACGCATATCTCAAACATTTTGTGACATCTGAGAAGGCCAATCAACGAGGCAACCCAAGCTTGGCTGCTCTTGCTGAAAGAATAGTACTAGTACAAGATTAAGCCTCCAACACAATGTTCCCTACTCTGCCTTTTCTGTCAGGGATTTTCACACGTATCGACCATTTCTGGTCAGGCGTAGGAGCTGAAAAAATCTGGTTTACAGAGTACACAGAAGATCGGTACGAAAGCTCATCTCTGTTGCATGGATTATTGTATACTGCTAAAATCGGAGAGTCCGACTTTATGATCATTATGACACTCCATAGCCCGTCTACAGAAGGCTCGAGGCACAGCTCGAGGTTCGACCCCGAAAGTTCCCTATGTTCGACCTCGGGGCAGTGCAAATCGGTGGCTATGATGGACAAGCAGGAAATTCCCAAGGCACGTGGTTAGAGCTGACCAGGTCTACAAGAATAGTACAAGTCCGTACCGAGACATTAAATGGCTGTACCAGCCGCATATTTTTGTAATAAATGCACCTGTACTATGTTGGGATTCCCCTTCCTATATAAAGGGGACCCTTATTATTTTGTAAGACATATGATATTCAATACAAGAACAAGAACATTCTTTGTCCTTCGACTTAAACATATTCTACTATCGCTCCTTTGATTTTATTGCTTACATTTATTGTGTTTTATTGATTGTTCTTCATTTTTTACTCATCATTGATCATAAATCAAGGTCCTTAGAACTGTTAGTTCTTCATCGACCATCCTCAGTCTGACACTTTAGCTCGACCTTGAGGCCCAGCGTAGGCCAGCTCGAGACCCCGATTCACGGCCATTCGGTTTGCATAACATACCGTCCTCAAGCTCTTATCTCATTTTCCTAACTCACACTTAGCATCTATCGCTAAATAACTAACATAAAAAATAAATCACGTATTTTTAGATCCACAAAATCAAATTTAATTGTAATTTCCATTTTCAAGGTAAACAATTTGGCGCCCACCGCGGGGCTAAAAGTAATAGTGATTGTTTTCGTGCTCGTTTATTGAAAACACAAGTTATTCTTCACACTTTTTCTTGTCTAAGAATCTTTGATTTCAGGTCAAAATGTCTAACTCAGTGAATGCACATGAAAACAACGATCTTGAGGACCATGGAGAGAATGGTGTAGTTGTTCCAGCTGCCGGTGTACCACTGCGAAACCCTGAGGATGCACCAGAACCAATCCCCGTGGATGTGGGCTCACGCAACGCCCAACACGTCGATATAAACTCCCACACTAACGGGAGTATACGCCAAGAAAACCAACAAGAAGCTCAAAGAACCCCAGCTCGGGAGGAACGAGAGGTTAGCCTTCACGTCATTTTTGAGATGT
>NW_017670751.1:44797-78719 GCF_001879085.1 Nicotiana attenuata
AGTCTAAACACTATTCATCCAAGTATTTTTAGAGATTTTCATGTCGACGGAAGGAGAGTTTTACTCAATATTTTATAGCAAGTGACTTTGTAGTCAACGAGTTTGTAAATTAAATAAAGAAGCTTCGACCAAGTTATTTGCAATATTAAACTTATCACAACACATCGGAAGTAAAAAACCAATTCGTGCCAATCTGAGGGGGAAAGAAATGAAGAAGTAAAAAATCATGTATTAATTAAATATATGGTAAATAGAATATAATATGACTGTTGAATAACTTGCCGACTACTTGTTCCTTTGCATTCAAAAGATCCAAATATCAGCCTCCTCCTTAGTTCTATGTATCAAAATCATTCTTAACGAACAGTTCAAGTTCATTCACCAATTTTATATAAACAAGTCTTAGGTAGATCACAATGCATATGTATAAACTATAAGCACATTATTATATATCTAACTATCTTAATTAATTTTATCATTGTTATAGGTTTAAACGACGACCAGTCAGTTCAATTCTAACAGTAATTTTAGGATTTAGATGATTGTTGTATTTTTACGTGAATATCATTACAGTAATTCTTTATTCCTGTAATTGAACTTATTGTTTCTCCATATAAACAATTAATCGAAAATCTACATGCTATTTATTAACGTGCAATGCACATTCGTAAAAACTAGTTTATGATAAGAGTAAAAATTGATGCACATGGATCTTCCACTTGATAATCTAACGACATTATATTTGGCTCCCTCTGTGATTTGTAAAGAAATTTTAGTGACTCCCAAAAGATTAAGATCAATGTTTTAATTATTCTGCAAATGGAAGTCAAAGTGAAATAATCTAGGGAGATCTCATCTTCCTCTTGTGGTTATGATTTAGGCATGAAAAAGTAGAAACAAAGAGTTAGATAATTAGAAATATATATGCATCGACTTAAACGTAAGTATGATCCACTTTTTATCTTTATCCTAGTCCAAGCCCTCACAATGGGCATAACGAAAAAGTAGTGATAGTTCAATTGCCAAACCCATAATTAAGAAGAAAATTTAATGTATAATACCGCTATCTCTGCAGTTAAAGTGTTAAACCAAAGAGTTTTAGCAGTAAAATTTTAATATATTTTACAGATCTGTTATTAATTTCTCGAAATTCTTGGTGATATCTAAAATCTTCTCATCAAATTTATGACATAGATTTGCTATCTGTAACAAAAGAAAGACAAGGTGAAAGTAAGTTATTGAATTGAGAGTTAAATATCATCAGCACAATGGTGAAAACCTATTAATTCTAGGCAATTGCAACTATAAATATGAAATTTATCTTTTACAGAGGTAACACACATGTTTCTACGTAAAAATAGCACGGTATAGCCAGTTTTCAGACTGGTCAATCAAAAATAGCTAGCGTTTACCAAGTCAATGAAAAATAGCCACTATTTTGCTGCAATAGAGACCGGTCCAGCATAATATACTGGAGTACAGTGCACTTGTGTATGAACTCCAGCATATTATGCTGGACCGGTATACTTTGCTGGCTCCAGTATAATATACTGGAGACTGGAGCACCGGTGCTCCAAAGTCCAGTATATTATACTGGACCAATTTACTTGCTGGAACTCCAGTATATTATGCTAGAGTTCTAGTGTACTTATGCTGGAACTCCATCATATTACGCTGGAGTTCCAGCATACTTATTCTGGAACTCCAGTATAATGTGCTGGAGTTCAAGTATACTTATGTTGGAACTCCAGCATAATATACTGGAGTGTTTTCCGGGTTTTGAACAGTGTTTTCGCTCAGATTTATCTTTATATAAAAAGTGGCTAAATTTCGATTACTTTTGAAATTGGGCTATTTTTCAACGACCAGTTGTAAATCTGGCGATTTTTAAAATTTACCCTGTTTCTACTGCAACTTGGAGGCAGAAATATTTATTTTGAGCATACCAATTTTAGAAGACGAATCCTTGATGGAATTAAATATAATTAACGTAAGAGTAGCAATGTCTTTCAAATAGAAGTCCTCTACCAAACTTAGTTTGAACAGAAACGATTTCAATTCATGGTTGAGGCTGATCCACCGAAATTTGAGCTTACACTTGTAGTTAATACCAAATTAGGTAAAGTTGAATATTACAAATTACAATTTTATTCAATATAAATTATTTTTAGGAAGGAATAATTTAGTATTTTAGGGGTATAAAAGTCTGTTGAAATTTTAAGGATATATTCGTCGATTAACATTTAGCATTTTAACATTCGTACTTTTATATATATATAGTGGGAAATGGCCCGGGCTCCAAATTTCATAAGTTAGCAACTGATACTTTTTTTTATGAAAATAATAATTAACTTTTTTGATAGAGAATGAGTTATATTATGGTAAAATGCAGATTTGAAAACACCACTGACAACGTCTTGTTAGTTAGTAAAACTATTCTCTTAGAAGTTCAAAAGCAAGGATCTAGGTATAAAGACTATTGACCAATAGGTAATCAATATTTGTGTAGTAGAAGCAACTAAAAATGAATTCCTTATGCGCTTTATGGCTTTTATCTCTTTTAAGTTATTGCGAATTAACTGCATTAAACCGATTGCAATCATTGCAAATTTCTTGTTACTTATACCAGAGGGACAAACAATGACTTTGTTTCTATTTAGAAACTTGGATAGATCATAAAACGAAGAAACAAATTCAAGCCACAAGGATCATATTTACTGGTGAGTCTTTTAGCAAGCACTATTTACATAAGTTACAGGACCATTATGTTTCACTGGCTAACCGAAAATGTAAATGTACATGTGTTTACCGTGAAAATGGTAATAACAATTAAATTTGATTATGAGGTTCTAAAAATACGTGATCTATTTTTATGCTAGTTGTTAAGCAATGGATGCTAAGTAAAAAAAAAATTAGAAATCAGGCTTATAGCTTAGAGACGGTATGATAATCGAACCAAACAGTTGGAGATCGGGGGTCTCGAGCTGTCATTTATAAGGCCTCGGGGTCGAGCTGGATGGCCGATTTGGAGCAGTTGAGAGGGAGATAACAGTTATGAGAGCTTTGATGATGACTCTTTATGATCAATGATAAGCAATAAATGAAGGACAATAAATAGAACACAATAAATACAAGTACAGGATCGGGATACTTTTTTTACGTATTACGAGAAGGTCGTTGAAGTAGGATCGCTAGTGGGATAGTCCAGCGGTACTCCTTGCCTCTGTTGACAATAAATGAATTAATGAAATCAAGAGAATGTGTTAGAGACCAGAGATAATATTCTTGTGTATTTAGTATTGAACATCAGATCTTTACAAAGTGACAAGGATCTCCTTTATATATGAGGGGGAACCCCAACATAGTACAAATACATTTATTACAAAGATATGGAGATGGGACAGCTAGTTGACGCCATGATTCGGGTCTGAACTTAGCTCACTAGACTTTGTCACCTCTAGTTATGCGCCTTGGGAACTCCCCACTTTTTCATCACAACCGTTGGTCTGCACTGCCCCGAGGTCTAGTGTCGATAGCCCTCGAGGGTGAACCTCGACCATAATCTCGAACCTGTTAAATGTGCTTACGAGCCGTCACAACGATAGAAAATTAGACCCTCCGAGTTTACTGCATACAGATAGTTCCCGCGTTTCTTAGAGTGAAAATGATAAGAAACGACCTTGAATTCCTGCCCCACTGGCACTTCCGTAGTGACGACAGTCATAGGGTGCCAAAGATTACGTACACACAGCCATTGAAAGCCTTTGCATTGATTACAACGGTTGGCTGTCCTTTGGCCTTCTTCAACGCGCATGTGGGGCCTCTATAAATACCCCTTCTCTCGTTCTTTATAACTCTCTGCACCGCCAAGCCCCCAAAAAAGTTCCTTCTACCTTCACTTTCGTTCATTCTTCGAGATGCAATTTCCCCTTTTCCTCTGAAATCTTTTAGGAATGGCGAAAACTTCCGCCTCTGCTTCTCAGGAGAACGCAACCTCCTCCTCCTCGCTTCCATTTAAAGGGAAAGCGTCAGTGCCTCCCCGTGTTGAGGAATGCGTTCCAGGATCTTTTGCAACGGCTTCCGATTTCAAGGTCGAGAAACCTTCTTCGAAGCCGGGGCGTCGTGAGCCTGTGTCTCAGTATATTAGCTCAATAACAGACGTCGGAAGGGTAAGGACTGATTGCCGCTGGGGGGATGCGGTGCTTGTGGAGATCCCTTCTCGAGAGGAAGATATAACGACATACAAAGCCGATTTTCTCAGTGTGTATACTTACCTATTTACCCTTGGGCCGGTGGGGCCATCCTTGCCCCCGATAGACCCCGTGATTCTCGATTTCTGCCAACGGTATCGAGTGACCCTCGGCCAAATTCACCCTTCGTTTTGGCGCATTGTCTACATGATCAGGTATTATGTGAACATGATTGAGGAGATGCCGTTCACCCTCGATCACCTGATCAGGATGTACAGCCCCCGTCTCTTCCGTGGGGGTCTGATTAAGCTCCATTGCCGAGCTTTGAGGGCCCTCTTTGCTTGCATCGAAGAAGTCGGGATTGGATGGTGGATGAGTCATTTTGTCCGTGTTAGGACCTCTGACCTGATCCCGGTGGGAAGGATGCCGTTCCCTGAAAGGTGGAAAACGGAACGTAAGTAGATGCACTATCTAGCATTTCCTTGCTTCTTATTAGGTACATCTTTCCATGCGCTTAATTTCTTCTGCTGATGCAGCCGTAGCAATTAACCCTGGTGCGGTCATGGACCTCTCGGGCTGGGTCAGTCGGCCGGACTCGATTTTCCCATACGCTGAGCGAGTGTGGCGTGATCTGTCCCAAGCTCGATGGAAAGTCAAGGACCATGGTGTTTACTCCTGCGACAGTCGTTCCTTTTAATCAGAATTGTTATTGGTAGTGTCCCTACTCCCCGTGCTTACCTCTTGCGTTCGTGTAGGCCTGGGGGAGATCCCCTTGATGAAGGGAGCATCGCTTGGTGAAGAGGGTAGCTCGAGACCTGATGAAGGGAAGAAAAGACAAAGGGAACCGTCGAATGAACCTTTGGAATCCAAGAAGGCCAAGGTGGAAGAAACTAAGGCCGACCCGGTAGCCCTAATTCCAGAGGCAGCGGGAAGTCCCGGAGTTGAAGGCGAGGGGGAAAATGATTTCTCGATAGCGTCCGAAGAGGGGGAAACCTGATCGACCTTCATGCCGTAGAGATGGTGGCTCCCGAGCCGGAGCTTGATGTCGTCGCGGTCCAACTTCGGGTTGGAGAGGCTACTGAGGGAATATTGGGTGATTTCCCCGAGCCGGTCGATGGCCAAAATATCCCTCGAGTTGAGACGCATTCGGTAGGTGGTTCGGAAGAAACCGATTCTGGAGCCCTGCAAGGACAAAAGGCGACTCCGATTAGCCCTGTTGGTGTTACGTGGTGAGTGACTCTCCTCAGGGAACGATCTTACCTCCTAGGGGAACACAAGATGCCCAGAATGAAGAACCTTCCAATGCGGGGGTGCTCATCGGAGGCAGAGATGCGCTTCAAAAGCCTTTAGCCGCTCCCGAGGAAATTCCCGAGCTCGAGGCTTCGCTCGTCTTCAGTGAGATGAACAGGCTTTCTGAGCAGGTAGTTCTTGTAAATCCTGCCTGTCGTCCTGATCTTTATCTTTCTAACTTGTCTTTTTTAATGCTTCAAGCCAGGGCGCTTTATAATCAGACTTTCGTCCGGCTTCAGGTTGAGGTGTCCCGTTACGAGCATGAGAAGACTCGTCTTGTTGAACAGGTTACCTAGTTCCCGTTTGCTATTGCCTGACTGTTTGCCAGATCCCAATGTTTTGACATCTTTGATCTGATTTGTGCAGTTTGAGAAGGAAGATGCCCTACTGAGGGAGGAGCTCCGAGCCAGAGACTCTGAAGTTCTCGAACTCAAACGACATGTGAGAGAGATAACTTCTGAGAGGGATACCCTTCAGGAAAAGATAGCCTTAGTCGGGCATCAGCTTCATGACGCGAGGGCGGATAGTGACAAGTATAGAGGTCTCCATTCTGAGTTAGTAGCTGCATTCCGGGATCAAAAACTGAAGCTGAGGCGCTTATATCTTTGCATAGAGAGGATGTCGTTGTGATAAACGCTCAAGCCGGGAGAGCGCCTGAGGAGGCCGAATCGAAGTTGACTCGAGCTGTGGAGCGTGCTCGGTTAGAATCTCGAAGGCATACTCTCGAGGATATACACGTGGGGGGTATCAATTTGTCTACCGAGCTTAAAAGGGTGAACACCCTAGAAAAGAAGGATACTTCCCTGTTTGCTTCTGGAGGTGCATCGGGTAGTGGCTTAGGAGATGATGAGAACGAAGGTGAAGCCGCCAGAGGGGAAAAGGCCGTTGAAGGACCCGAAGTTGTAGCCGGAACCATTGGGGTGCAACCTCCGGGGGAGCCATCGAAGATGTAGGCTCGATGATAGATTATGGTTCTTTTTGGTTCCCTCTTTGTAAGGGTTTTTACAGGCCTTGTAAACATGCCTCTGTGAGAAATATGTATAAAAGGCTTTTCGTTTTTTTATACTTCTTTTCCCCTTTGTTTTTCGGGAATAATGTGTGACGTTTTTTGATAATCGATCCGAGATTTCAGACCTTGGACCTGTAACAGTCGAAGGTCAGTCCCCGAGCGTTCTCGAGTTAGACCTAGCTCTTGTGCATCGGGTCGGTACGACCTTTGGTTTTAGTGCTGGCGATAGTGGCTCTTAAGCATTGGGTCGGTACGACCTTTGATTTTAGTGGTGGCGACAGTGGCTCTTACGCATCGGGTTGGTATGGACTCTAAGTATAAGCCGGCGTTTGAGCTCTTATGCTTTTGCTCTCAGGCATTTTTAGTTAACTATTTTGGGTTCAGTCTCCGAGCCGGGTTTCGACTCGAGCTCATTTGACCCTCAGGTTTTTGAATTCAAAGTTGGCCCTTGGGCTCATACGCGTTGGGTCGGTACGACTTTTTGTATGGGCTGGCGACAGTGGCTCTTATGCATTGGGTCGATGCGACCTCTAATATAGGCTTTATTTTTCCCTCGTTAAGGACTTTTTGAAATTGTGTTTGCCTGACTCTTCGACGGTTTGATAAAACCTCGATTACGAGCCGTTATTTGGCGATGATCGAGCACCTCGGGAGGTTTGGCTCGGTGGCTGAGTATCTCGAAGCCTGTATTTAGGAGCTGACATGGTCGAAGCTCTTTTGCCTATGTCAAGGGTAGCCTGTTTAACCGGTTCTTTTCGAAGTATATTCGAAGTAGTTGAAGGCCTGTGATTTCGTAGCGATGGTCGGGCGTCCCCGAGTCGCGTTAGTTTGGTTGGTATAGCCTTGTGACCGTAGTCATTTGTGTTTGGCCGGAGCCTTTCAGTCCCGAGTGAAGTAGTTTCGGCTTCTATATCGAGGGTATGCCTTTTTAGGGGTCTTACATGTTCGATATATAGCCTTAACTTTAAGATCGGGTTTTTGCCTTTAGTAAGGTCTTACAAGTTTTACATGCCTTTGAGGTCTTACAGTTTTGGATACTTGGTACAAGTATGGTTCATGCCTTGCTTGAGGTCTTACAGATATTGTTGTTGCTCACTTGGTACAAGTGTGGTTCATGCCTTGCTTGAGGTCTTACAGATATTGTTGTTGCCTTATATAGGTCTTACAAAATCGAGGCTACCCGCATGTGGCCTTATGGCCTCGGGTTTTGATAAGTCGATGGGGTGGCGACTGGCGGCAGTCCCCGAGTTATCGAGGATTGCTCGCTCAGGAGCCATTACTTGTAAACTTGGTATTGCCTCATTAAGGGCTTATGATTTCGAAGTTTCTGACCTGAAGGTCATGCGGTTTTCGAGACTTTAACTCCAGTCCCCGAGTGTTCGGGGCGCTTTTGGCTTTGGAGCCGCTTTGTGATTTTGATGTCAGTCCCCGAGTGTTCGGGGCGCTTTTGGATTTGGAGCCGCTTTGTGACTTTGATGTTGCCTCATTGAGGGATTATGAGTTAGGAGTCTCAGACCCGGAGATCATGCGGTTTTTGAGATTTTGACGCCAGTCCCCGAGTGTTCGAGGCGCTTTTGGCTTTGGAGCCGCTTTGCACAAATGCCGAGCTTATTTGAAACGCGAAATGCTTTGGAAAGTATTCTTTTGATTACTTGGCATAAGTGTACATGTTTTTGCTGTTAAGGGCTCAGTTATTCTATGCGGGCACGGCTCGTTCGACCGTTTGGCACGGTACATTACCTTTCTATCGAGACCCTGTTCAGCACATCTTGGCTTCTCTGAGGAGGCGATCTTTCGGGGTGATGCCCCCCAGTATTTGAGTTTGATTGAAAAGAAGCCTTGAACAATTTGTTGAGTCTTTCTTAGGTAGCATATAGATGTTGCCTCATTAAAAACCTTGCCGGTAAAACCCTTCTAGGGACAAAATTCGGTCGAAGGAAAAGAGTGCAACGCATGCTTTTAAGAGCCCGAGGTCCTTGAGCTCGAGGGTATTTCAGAATTTTCAGTCAGACACCCTAGCAGTAGTATCGTTTCAGCATTGATATGTTCCAGTTGCTTGGAAGCTGTTCGACTTCCATGGTACCGAGCTTGTAGGATCCTTTGCCGATTACTCCAAGGATGCAGTACGGTCCTTCCCAATTTTGGCGTAGCTTTCCTTCATTAGGGTTTCGGTTGTTGAGGGTGACTTTTCTTAGGACCAAAGTCCCCGACTCCGAGATGTCAGAGGTTTGTTCTCCTGTTACAATACCTTTCGATCCTTTGCTTTTGGGCGGCCATTCGGATCAGCGAGGCTTCTCACTTTTCATCCAATTGTTCAAGGGCCGTAGTCATGGCCTCGTTGTTCGAGCTCTCAGTGGTGTGTCGGAATCTGGCGCTTGGCTCCCCGACCTCCATTGGTATCAAAGCCTCGGCACCATACACTAGGGAGAAAGGTGTTTCCCCTGTGCTTGATTTTGGAGTTGTTCGGTATGCCCATAGCACTTCGGGCAATATTTCTCTCCATCTTCCCTTAGCGCTTTCCAACTTCTTTTTTAAGTTTTGGATAATGGTTTTGTTGGTGGACTCGGCCTGGCCGTTTGCACACGGGTGGTATGGTGTTGATAGGATTCTTTTGATTTTGTGATCCTCGAGGAACTGTGTTACTTTTCTTCCGATGAACTGCCTCCCATTATCGCATGTTATTTGGGAAGGAATCCCGAATCGGCACATAATGTGGTCCCAGATGAAATCGATGACTTCTTTTTCTCTTATTTTTTTCGAAGGCCTGCGCTTCCACCCATTTTGAGAAATAGTCAGTCATAAACAAAATAAATTTAGCTTTACCTGGTGCTGTTGGTAGAGGTCCGACGATGTCCATTCACTAATTCATGAACGGCCATGGTGATAAGACCGAATGTAGTTTTTCGCCGGGTTGGTGAATCATTGGGGCAAATCTATGGCATTTTTCGCACTTTCGAAAGAATTCCTTAGTGTCTTTTTCCATGTTGTCCCAGTAGTAGCCTGCCCTGATCACTTTTCGAACTAAGGAATCGGCGCCGGAGTGGTTTCCGCAGGTACCCTCGTAAATTTCTCGGAGTACATAATCTGTGTCTCCTGGCCCCATACATACTGCTAGGGGGCTATCGAAAGTTCTTCTGTATAGAGTCCCATTTTTGTCAAGCGAGAAACGGGCTGCTTTGGTTCGCAGGGCCCTCGATTCCTTTGGATCCGTGGGTAATTTTTTGTCTTTCAGATAGTCAATATATTTATTTCTCCAATCCCATGTTAGGCTAGTAGAATTAATCTCGGCATGACCTTCCTCAACCACTGATTTGGACAGCTGAATAACAGCCCCGGAGAGTAGGTTATCTTCTTCGACAGATGATCCCAGGTTTGCGAGGGCAGCGGCCTCGTTGTTCTACTCCCGGGGTATGTGGACCAGGGTCAGTTCTTTGAAACAGCGTAATGTGATTTGGATTTTGTCCAAGTATCTTTGCATCCTGTCTTCTCTGACCTCAAAGCTCCCATTTACCTGATTTACTACCAGGAGTGAATCGCATTTTGCCTCGATGTTCTCAGCTCCCAGGCTTTTGGCCAATTCCACACCTGCAATCATAGCCTCATACTCGGCTTCGTTGTTAGTCAATCTTGCAGTTTATATAGATTGCCTGATCATGCCGCCCGTGGGTGGCTCATACCAAGTCCGGATCCTCTCAGGTTCGAGGCGCCGTCGGTGAACAGGGTCCACACCCCGAAAGATGTGCCCGTTTTTAGTAGGAGCTCCTTTTCTACCTCGGGCACGAGGGAGGGCGAGAAGTCGGCCACGAAGTCCACCAGAATTTAGGACTTGATGGCCGTTCGGGGTTGATACTCAATATCATATCCCCCGAGTTCGATGGACCATTTGGACAATCGAACCGATAATTTGGGCTTGTGCAATATGCATCGGAGAAGGTATGTTGTTAAAACGCAAATACGGTGGCACTGAAAATAAGGTTTCAATTTTTGCGATGCGTTATTAGCGCAAGAGCTAATTTTTCTAGGTGCAGATACCTGGTTTTGGCATCCCCCAGGGTCCGACTTACATAATAGATAGGGAATTGCGTACCTTGCTCTTCTCGAACCAGCACACCGCTTACCGCTATCTCAGATACGGCCAGGTATAGATACAACGTTTCATCCTCTTTTGGTATGTGGAGCAAAGGCGGGCTAGTCAGATATTGCTTTAATTCTTCCAAGGCGTGTTGGCATTCTGGAGTCCATTCGAAGTTGTTTTTCTTTTTGAGTAAAGAGAAGAAATGGTGACTCCTGTCCGATGACCTCGATATGAACCTGCCTAGAGCCGCTATCCGTCTTGTCAGCTGTTGTACTGCTTTTATATTATTTATCACCGTGATTTCTTTGATGGCCTTGATTTTATCGGGGTTGATCTCAATTCCCCTGTTTGACACCATGAAGCCTAAGAATTTGCCCGAACCCACTTCGAAGGCACATTTTTCGGGGTTAAGCTTCATGTTGTAACTTCTGAGGACGTCGAACATTTCCTGCAAATGAGTCAAATGGTCCTCAGCACACAGGGACTTAACTAGCATGTCATCAATATAAACTTCCATGGATTTGCCTATTTGATGTTCGAACATTTTATTAACTAGACGTTGATACGTAGCCCCTGCTTTTTCAGCCCGTAGGGCATTACATTGTAACAGTAGGTACCATACTTCGTGATCGAAGTTTTTTCCCTATCCTCGGGGTTCATCTGAATTTGATTATACCCCGAGTAAGCGTCGAGAAAAGTGAGGGTCTCGTGACCAGCCGTGGCATCGATCAGGCAATCGATGTTGGGCAATGGGAATGAATCCTTGGGGCATGCCTTATTCAAGTCTTTATAATTTACACACATTCTTAACTTATTTCCCTTTTTGGGTACTACCACTACATTGGCCAGCCAATCCGGGTATTTTACCTCTCTAATGGACCCTATTTTAAGGAGTTTTGTTACCTCGTCCTTGATGAACGCGTGTTTTACTTCGGACTGGGGCCTCCTTTTTTGCTTCACCGGTTTGAACCTGGGGTCGACACTTAGTAGATGGGTGGTTATCTCTAGCGGGATTCCTGTCATATCTAGGTGGGACCAAGTGAAACAGTCGATGTTATTAATAAGGAATTGAATGAGTTTTTTCCAGAGTTTGGGGGTTAATCCCGTTCCCAGGTATACCTTCCGATCTGGGAGATGCTCGATCAAAACAGCTTGCTCCAGCTTTTCAATTATCGATTCGTCGCATCCGACTCTTCGGGGGCAACGAAAGTCCGAGGAGTGAGGAAATCTTCTTCATCATCCTCGGGTGTTTGTACGCTCCCAGGCTCATCCGATGTAGAGTGCATAGGATTCGGCGCTTCTTGGTAAACCGCGAACATTTCTTTTGCCGCATGTTGTTCTCCATATACGGTTGTTAGACCATCCTTTGTTGGAAACTTCATCATCTGGTGTAGAGTTGATGACACTGCCCTCATGCTATGTATCCATGGCCTGCCAACCAATGCGTTGTACATCATGTCACCGCCGATGACGTGGAACTTGGTGTTCTGAACTGTACCAGACATGTCAACCGGGAGGGCGATCTCCCCTTTCATTACTTCACCGGCCATGTTGAAGCCGTGGAGGACCCGGGAGGTGGGTACGATCTGATCAAGCAACCCAAGCTGTTCTACTACCTTTGACCTGATTAAGTTGGCCGACCTTCCTTGGTCCACGAGCACACGTTTAATTCGAATGATACTTAAAAGAAATGAAATTACCAGTGCGTCGTTGTGTGGCTGTGTTAAGGTCCCGAGATCATCCTCACGGAATGCAAGGGTGTCTTCGGTCATGCGGTCTCGGATCGGCCCTTCTATTGCAGCGGATATTTTTATCTGTTTGATCACGGGTCCTTGGGGAATGTCGGTCCCCCCGATGATCATATGAACGACATGCGGAGAAATCTCTCTTTCTACCCAAGTTGGATTTTTCCGAGTTTCCCGCTGAATCTCTCGGCGTGCTCCCTTGCTAATGTGAGGACCGTCGTTACTGTGTTAGGCGTTGCATGAGGTCGTAACCTTGGGAATCGGTTCCGGCGTACTCTTAGGGTTTTGCGGTGGTACACAAACACCTGGAACATTCACATCGTTCTCTTCGTGGTCCTCTGGATTGTTGTTTTCACCTCCATTTACTGAGTTAGACATTTTGACCTGAAATCGAAGATCTTGGATAGAAAAGCGTGAAAGATAACTTGCGTTATGTAGTAAAACCAGCAAGAAAATAATCACTATTATTTTTAGCCCCACGGTGTGCTCCAAACTATTTACCGTGAAAATGGTAATAACAATTAACTTTAATTATAAGGTTCTAAAAATACGTGATCTATTTTTATGCTAGTTGTTAAGCAATGGATACTAAGTAAAAGGTTAGAAATCGGGATTATAGCTTAGAGACGGTATGATAATCTAACCAAACAGTTGGAGATCGGGGGTCTCGAGCTAGATGGCCGATTTGGAGCAGTCGAGAGGGAGATAACAGTTATGAGAGCTTTGATGATGGCTCTTTATGATCAATGATAAGCAATAAATGAAGAACAATAAATAGAACACAATAAATACAAGTAATAAATGAAGTAATGAAATCAAGAGAATGTGTTAGAGAGCAGAGAGAATGTTCTTGTGTATTTAGTATTGAGAATCAGATCTTTACAAAGTGATAAGGATTCCCTTTATATATGAGGGGGAACCCCAACATAGTACAAATACATTTATTACAAAGATATGGAGATGGGACAGCTAGTTGACGCCATGATTCGGGTCTGAACTTAGCTCACTAAACTTTGTCAGCTCTAGTTATGCGCCTTGGGAACTCCCCACTTTTTCATCACAACCGTTGGTCTCCACTGCCCCGAGGTCGAGCGTCGATAGCCCTTGAGGGTGAACCTCGACCATAATCTCGAACCTATGAAATGTGCTTACGAACCGTCGCAACGATAGAAAATTGGACCCTCCGATTTTACTGCATACAACATGCCAGTAAGTTGCGCAAAGTGAAGTTCCATGTTTTCTACAGTAGTGGAAAACAAAAAGATGTCAATAATGGCATGTGGCAAAGTAATTTGGTAGATAAAAAAGGTAGTAGGTTGTATTTGCGGTACCAGTAGAACATAAGCTGGCGGGTTTGAAACGCGTAGGTACATAGCTTCAAAAGACGTCTATACACTCAGACTGCAAAGAAAAGGGTAAATGTAAGTGCGAAAGAGAAATATTTAAGTATTGGAATCTCATGTTAGCGAATTTTTATTGAAGTATACTAGTATTTTATATTGAAAAGCATATTGTATAATAGGAGAAAATTCAAAACCTAGTTGCGACATATAGATTTTTTAGAATGGCATTATAAGCAACTAACTCTATATTAACTGACGGGCTTAGCGAAGTCCTTTTCACCCATAAACAGTGAAATATTACTGAAACCTGGCAAAAGATGGTGTGCTCTAAATTTATCCAGCACTGATTTGTGAACATTCGTAGGATGTTAAGTAACGGAGACAATGAAAGAATAAGCTGAGGTGACACGTTCTGTAATTGAATCTAAAGACGACTTCTATGATAAAATTTTAACTCATTTCCCCCCATTTTCTTCCTCCTCTCACAACAAAAGGAGAAAAGAAAAAAAATTAAGGGAATGACGGGAGTGGGATAGTCAGACACTGTAGGAGTATCAAGTTCCAAAATGTAAGAACTTTTTTGTTTATATTGACACTTGTTACTCCATGCATAACCATACTCACCAACTTTGCTCTGCTTCTTCTTACTATTCTCTTTAGTTTTCAGCTTGTAGATTTCCAGCAGTTGCTCTTGCTGGGATTTCACTATGGTTCTTTAAAGAGTATGTTAATGATCAAAAGAGGAAATCTTCTAATTTTCCCTCACCTTCACCAGGTGTTTCCATCATCGTAACATTTATTTTTCTTTGAGTTTTGTTTGAGTTATTTATTCTGCATGTTAAAAGGAGTAACAAAAAAGTAGAGATAGAGTTTATTAACCTTCATTTTTTCTTGGGTGGGGGAGGGGGCTCTCCAGTTCAGTTTGTTGCCTCTTGGTAGAAGAACTACCTTCTGTAGTTAACTCGTTCTTCAGCTCTTCTGTAGGTGTAACTTCTTCATATTCAAGTGACTGCTTTCTCCACTTTCTAACTCTTTCTTCAGCTCTTTCCCTATTGCAACATTTTCTAATTTAGTATTACTGCTTTCTCCAATTTCTTCAGAGGCAACTGCTGCGGGCAGCTGAAACAAATCTTCCTTGACAAAGTAGGACACAATGAACAACCACATATCAGAAATTCTAGAAAATATTTTTCTCAGTTGTATCTTGAAGAGTTTATGAGTAGAAGCTGTCGAACGTGTTCAAGAGGTAATGGTTGTTCCTGCAATAGAGAAAAACATGAATTTAACACATCAAGATGGTGGTCAAAAGCAATATACTCTTTTTTAGCCTATAAAGTACTTGGGATGCATAAAAATTAAAAGACACCTTACTTTTTCGTTCATTTAAAGTAAAGGTTTTACCAACCTGTGCTTATTTTCAGTATACCAACGACAGACATCAAGGAAGACAGAATAGAAAGAACTAAGAGTACACTTGCTTTCACAGTATCATAATTTTATCAAAGTTTCTCCAATTGCAATCAACAACATACCTTTACGGAGATTATTTCACAGATATCCACGGCAATCATATCAAGAAATTTCTCTCCTAATTCACCTATTAATGTTGCAACAGCCGATCCACTGCCATCTGTCATTACAACCTCAAAGCGTGCTCTAATAGAAACAAAAAAGAAAAAACACAATTAACACTAGGAACCCCACATGAAAAGCAATTGTTAGTAACAGTCGACTTGCCTGATTTCTTAGAAAAGAATGAAAATGCTCTTCATAAACACAAAAAAATGAAGTTTTAGAAACATGAAACTGTTCAGTTCTCCCTTTTCTGTTCTGGAGTGTAACAAATCTTCAAGGGAATAAAGTTTCTTTAACATAAAAGAGCAAATCTACCATATTGAGTTTTACAAGCAGAGGCATTCATAAACTAAATAATTCATGATGTACTGCCAAAGCTAGGATATATATATATATATATATATATATATATATATATATATATATATATATATATATATAAAAGAGAACATGATTTAAGCATCAAGTAAATTAACTCATCTCTTTGATTTACGTTATTTGATTTTCATAAGGCCAATGACACAAGGATACTTTTTTTGTTTGAAAATGTTGAATGAACATATTTTATTAGGCTTGGACTCGAAGTTGCAATACATGGGTGTTAAAATCCGACATTTTTTGCAGCTCCACAATGAATAATTTTGGGCGAATGTGTTATGTACTGCTGCCCGTAGTGTGAACACAATAATTCATAGAAATCTTGGTCATCAGTTGGCAATGATAATTTACCTTCCACTTGAAAGACTTGTATCTGCGAAAGAGGGGGATAGAAGTAGATTTTGTTGAGTTGGGGTTAAAATACTAAAGTACTTTATATGTACACATATTAGCATGCATGAAATACACATACAGGAGATTGTGATGGGATATCAACAATTGGTACAATATCATTGTGTTCTGGCGCAGCCACAGGTGATGAATCAGTCAGTGTATAATTTTGCTGACTGTATCTCATCAATGTTTGTCTGTTGTCTCTGACCTTGTATGTGTATGGAAAATTTCAATGCCAACAAATGTCGGGTAGATTTAAAATGATACAGAAAGGTTGTGACAAGCTTTAAAAACGTAGGAAAAAGTAGGAATAGATTGTTTCACTAAGAAATTATTGCAGCGATTACACCAGTAACACGAAAAATTGACTGAAAGAACAAAAAAACCTACATCATTCAGTTGACCACAACTGTAATGCAGATAAAATAATTTTTTAGTTGACCACTGCTCCAACATATAGCATATATGTGGTATGTAAACATATAGTGTAGACACTTTCTAAGGATACTGATAAGAAATTCTGTGTTATGGTCACGCAGAATGGATCTTGTCACACGGTGATTCACTGGAAAGTCTGTGTTGAACAGATCCTTTCGCTTGTTTTTATTCCGTGAGCGACCTATTTTGATAACAATAAGTAAGCTCGTTAAAGGGAGCCTATAACCTTAGGACTCGATAGAGAGAGTCCTAGATCTCTTATTTTTAATATGAATCTTGCTTTCCCTTTTTTATTCCTTCTGTCTCTTTAAATAGAGAGTCCTATTACAAAGCTATTAAGCATAACTAGGAGTCTACGGATATAATAAATCTATTAAATTAAGAATTCTAGTAAAATTAAACTACTGACTATTTAAATGCCCAACAAATATCTATCAGGTGCATCTGTATTCCTATCTACTTATCCTCTTTGACGCTGCTATTTTCCTCAACTCGAGGGCCCCGCCTTACATAAACTTTACCCACGAATGAGTCTGTAACATTACCGCCCCTCCTCTTTAAAGAGCTTGTCCTCAAGCTCGAAGTCTGGATATGCATTACGAAAATGTTCAGCATCCTCCCAAGTAGCATCTAACAAATCAAACCCACATCAGTTCACTAAGAGTTCCCAAGTTCCTCGATTTAGACAAGCTCGTAGAACAGAACAAGGCATAGGAACAACACGACCATCCGCTAGTAGTGGCAGAGTCGGGGGAACTGTGGGAGCAGCACCCTTAAAAGCTTTAAGGAGGGATACATGGAATACATTATGCAATTTACAGTCACTGGGCAGCTGTAACTCATACGCAACTTCCTCATTCGCCGCAACACAAGAAAAGGCCCAAAGAACCAAGGTGCAAGCTTATGGCATAGTTGACCCGCAACTGATTTTTGACGATAAGGATGTAAAATGCAGCCAAACTAGTGAACCTGGCTCATATGCAACCTCACAGTGACCTTTGTCATAATATTCTTTCATCCTAACTTGAGCTTGTTGAAACTTGCTGTGAATGTCAAGCAGCACTAAATCACGATCCAGTAATTCATTGTCAATAGCCTCCACTCGTGAAGAACCACCACATAGGACAATAGACGAGGAGGATCTGGCCATAAACAACCTTAAAGGGAGTTCTTTGCAATGCTGTATGAAAGGAAGTATTATAGCAATACTCTGCCCAAGGCAACCAATCAACCCACTTCTTTGGATAATCCCCAATCAAGCAACGCAAATACATTTCAATAGTACGATTCACAACTTCAGTTTGGCCATCAGTCTGAGGGTGATAAGCAGAAGAGAATGCCAACTTTGTTCCACATAGACAAAACAATTCTCTCCAAAATGTGCTTGTAAAAATCACATCCCTTTCACAAGTAATCGATTCGGGTATCCCATGCAAGCGAAACATATTCTCAAAGAAAACGTGGGCAACACAGGTTGCATTGTAAGGGTGAGACATGGGTATGAAGTGTGCATATTTGGAAAAATGATCGACTACCACAAATAATACTGTTTTTCCCCAAGCCTCTGGTAAGCCATCAATAAAATCCATTGAGATATCAGTCCATACCTGCTCAGGAAGTGCAAGTGGCTGTAGTAAACCTGCAGGGCTTAGATGTTCAGCCTTGTTGCATTGATAAACTGGACAAGCAGCAACATAATTCCCTATAATCGACTTCATACCTTTCCAGTAGAAATCTTGCCATATGCGCTGCAATGTTTCCTGTACCCCTTCATGCGCATTAACATGACATCCTGACAGAATAGTAGCAATCAATTGGGAAGAAGGCAGCAAGTAGATACGACCTTTATAAAATAGTAACCCGTCTTTGATTGACCAGGAAGCATCAAGTACTTGACGAAGCACTTGTTGGACTAATTCTTGCAAGGAAGCGTCATTGCATATCCCTTCTCTAATCGCATCAAGCAGTAATACACGTGGTTGGCTGATGGCATACAATAATTCCTCCTTACCAGGACGACGTAACAAGGCATCATCAGCCTTATTCAAGTGGCCTGCCTTATACTCCACACAAAAATCAAACCCCATAAGCTTGTTGATCCAATGTTGTTGAGGTGAAGTGGTAAGTCGCTGTTCCAACAAATATTTAAGGTTATAGTGGTCTATGCGAAAAGACCTGCCCCATAGATAAGGATGGCGATGTTGCACTGCTTTAGCCAAGCCAATTAATTCTCGCTCATATGTTAATTAAAGTGTCGAGCCACCAGTTGTCGACTGAAAAAAGCAATAGGATGACCATTCTGTTGCAACACCGCTCCAATACCACCTCCCGAGGCATCACATTCAATTATTAATGGATCAGTAAAAGTTGGTAATTGTAAAACAGGAACAGTTGCAAGCGCTTTTTTAAGAGTGTCAAAAGAAGCCAAAGCTGTTTCATCACACTGGAACGAATTTCTTTTAAGCATGTTAATTAAAGGGGCTGCTAACTGACTGTAATTTCTTATAAATTTACGGTAATAATTTTCTAAGCCCAAGAATCCGCGCAAGGTAGTGGTGAACTATGGTTGAGGCCAATCAATGATAGCCTGAACCGCGTTTGTGTCTGCTGCCACGCCTGTTTCAAACACCACATGGCCAAGATATGCTACTTGGGTCTCTCTAAAAGAACATTTGGATCTCTTGACATAAAGGTTATGAGCATGCAATAACTTAAAAACGATGCCAATATGAGTGAGATGATCATCTCATGTCTTGCTATATATTAAAATGTCATCAAAGAAAACCAACACTAATTGATGCAAGTGTGGTTTAAATACCTCATTCATTAGTGCTTGAAATTTTGATGGAGCATTTGACTATCCAAACGGCATAACCAAAAATTTAAAGTGGCCATGATGCGTGCAAAAAGCTATCTTCTCAATGTCTAGGGGATCCATGCGAACCTGATGATAACTCGACTTCAAATCTAGCTTCGTGAAGTATCTGGACCCGTACAATTCGTCTAATAATTCATCCACCACTGGAATTGGAAATTTATCCTTCACTATCTTGGCATTGAGCTCACGATAATCAACACAAAAATGCTAAGTTCCATCATGCTTATGAACCAATAAAACTAGAGATGAGAAGGGTGATCTACTAGGCCGAATGATTCATTGTCTTAACATATCTGCACATTGTTTTTCTATCTTATCTTTTTGCAAATGAGGATACCGGTATGGTCGAACTACTACTGGTTTGGAACCAGGTAATAAGCAAATGCAATGATCACAATTTTGCATAGGAGGCAGCCCAGTAGGCTCTTGAAATAAGTCAGCAAATTCGGCCAAGACCTGCTCCAGTTTGCTGTGGTGCTCATCTAAATCATGCAATAATTGAAGCTGCAATTTCGAACAGGTTTGCTGCCCTTGAAAGACGACTTTCGTCCCTGCTCAACGGGTGGGTCTTGCAGTCAAGCTCCCTTCTACCTTTGCACTCGAGGGCCAATCTCCTTTCCTATTTGAAGTAAAACTCATTTCAAGTGTAACGAAGTCCCAAAGAATGGGGCCTAATGTTTGTAACCAAATCACCCCTAGAACAATGTCAAAACCATCTAACAGAATAACAAAGAAGTCAGCTTCAAAGTTTTGGTTATCAATATAGAAGGATGATGGGCAAGTTCCTTTGCTGTAAACTTTTTCTCTATTAGCCATTGATACCTTAGCACTTGTCCTAGGTTGTACTTGCATCCCAAGTGTTGCGCTGCTGTGTAACTTATGAAATTGTGTATGTTGCCCGAGTCAACCAGGCTCAACAATGGTTGACCTTTCATGATTTCTAGTAACTGCATTGTTATTGCGCTCTTCTGTCCCGTGATGGCATATAAGGAAATTTCAGGTTCTTGTGCATCTTTATGGTCAGGTTCTTCATCATCCAGATCAGCAAGTTCCAACCAAAATAACTTCTTACATTGATGCCCAATCGAATACAATTCATCACAATTATAACACAATCCTTTTGCTCTTCTCTCTGCCATTTCAGCCCGTGACAACTTTTTTTATGAAAGGAGCAGATGAACTTATCAACTTTGGTTCAGTAATACCACCTGGTGCATTGCTTCTCTTTGGAGTTGGAATTGTTGAACTTGTGGTAGTACTGGAATAGCCTTTAGTCCCTTGCCAAGTCTCCCTTCGAGAAGATGTCGCCCGCACTACCTTCTGTTTCTTTTCAAAAGCTCGAGATATATTCATGGCATGAACAAAATCTGCTGGACTACGCATTTCAACATCAAGCCGAATGGAATCGATCAGCCTGGCAGTGAAAAGACTAACTTGCTGGTCAACGCGAACACACTTACTGGCCTTGGCTAACCGTTCTTGAAATTGGCGCTGATATTCTTCAATTGAGCATGTTTGCTTAAGGTTAACCAGATCACCTAGTGGATTGCTCCCCATTGGAGGGCCAAACCTGAGATCACAATGTTCTTTGAATTCCGACCAATCAATAGAGGGATACTCTTGTTCCACATGATGACACCATAATTGTGCCTCACCTAGAAGATGGAATGCTGCCAATCCCACCTTATCTACTTCATTTGTTCTCTGATTGGAGAAGAATTTCTCACAACGGTGCAACCAAATCAATGGGTCTTCATATCCGTCAAAAGTAGGAAAATCTAGCTTTGTGTACCTTCGTACTACACTATTTCCTACCAGCGTATTAGGCTGATTCTCTGGTCTGTAGGGTTGGTTACCTACATTGCTGCTTGCTCCAGCATCAGAATCCTTTCCTTGATTTTTGTTAAACCCAACAATGAACTCCTACAATTGTAACGATAATTGTTGAAGTTGATTAACCATCCTTGATTCAGATTGTGCCACTACTTTTGTTATTCGTGCTTCGTTGGCAGCCTGCGCCTCTTGAAGGAGAGCCTGTAACTCTTCCCATTTGCTTGGATCGCCCATAGTGTTTGGCTCTGCTACCAAGTTGTTATGGTCACGTAGAATGAATCTTGTCACACGGCGATTCACTGAAAAGTCTGTGTTGAACAGATCCTTTCCCTTGTTTCTATTCCGTGAGCGACCTATTTTGATAACAAAAAATAACCTCGTTAAAGGGAGCCTATAACCTTAGGACTCGATAGAGAGAGTCCCAGATCTCTTATTTTTAATATAAATCTTGCCTGCCCTTTTTTATTCCTTCTGTCTCTTTAAATAGAGAGCCTTATTACAAAGCTATTAAGCATAACTAGGAGTCTACGGATATAAGAAATCTATTAAATTAAGAATTCTAGTAAAATTAAACTACTGACTATTTAAATGCCCAACAAATATCTATCACGTGCATCTGTATTCCTATCTTCTTATCCTCTTTGACGTTGCTATTTTCCTCAATTCGAGGGCCCGCCTTACATAAACTTTACTTATGAATGAGTCTGTGGCATTCTGGTTATTAGAAGAATAAGTTAATTTTGTAGAAATTTCGTTAGCATTGAACAACAGTATCACCTTGTTTGTCAGATTGTAAAACAATTATCATAACAACCAACGTGGTGCAGTGCTATTTCATAGATGATTAATGGGATAACAGTACATATTGGAAGCTCATAGAAGTACTGGTTGGTCTTACCAATGTTACATATACCATACAAAAATGGTCAATGATCTACGGACAAAGTCACACATCCCCAAGAACTACTCAGTAAATTATTTTGATGACAAAGTTTGCATATAAGCTCTAAGATTTTAAACTCATAAAGTTATATTGTAAAATGAGATGCAATGTAGCTGAAGAGGATTTCAATGAAGATACATAGATACCAAATTGCTATAAACCCGTAATTGACTGAAAGAAATTTTTTTGAACGTATAGGCCGCTATGTATTTCCCTTTTTTTGGGTAAGAAGGGAAACACGGTGGTACGACAGAGCATTGCATATGTTAGATCATCTAGTTTTATAGCACATGTTTAGTTTGCATGAAGTAAAGATCGAAGCATAAAATTCGGTTACATAAATTTTTTCTCCATACCAGTTCAGAAGTCCCCCAACCTGAGGATATGGTGGATTTATCAGTATGACCGAAAAAAAGTGTAAGTGTGGATTTATCAGTATGACCGAAAAAAAATGTAAGTTTTTCCATACCAGCATAGTTGGTTTGGGTAATTCGTTTTGCTATATTATTGGATATTCAGCAACCTGTGCAGCTAGAATTCTTTCATCAGCATCGGCGAAGTCTTCCCACAGTGTAAAGATGGTAGGGCTCACACTACAATAGAAGGAATGGACTAAGTGACACTATCCCAAAAAAAAAAATGCAATTGTAATAATGTCACCAAGAATAATAAAGAAGAGGATGTAAATTTAAAAATTAGAGAGACGATTCGGTAAGACCGTTATTCAAACAATGCGAAAAGAATTAAGTGAAACGTTAGGGCAGCAGAGTGAAGGTTGGCAGAAAGGTTTTATAAATGACACATCCTGGATGCCTAAGTAAACAAATGCAGCATGACTTTTCCAATTTGGAACTAATGACTACTCGAGTATGTAGTTGTCACTGTATTTTTTAAAATTTCACTCGTTAATTTTGAGTAATTGGTTGTACTTATGATATTTTTTAGCTCTTTTCATGTTCTTCTGTTGATTTTATTTCAACTTTAGCTTATTGGGTATTAAGTGTTTTATGTAGATTGTTTTGGTTTTAAACACTAGGTATTTTTCTGAGTTTCAAGAAACAATTTTTAGCTTTGATTTTTGTGTTTAGATTATTGGGTGTTGTGTATTAATTATAAACATTTTGTTTTCTTTGTGCTTCAAGAAACAATTTTTAGCTTTGATTTTTGTGTTTAAATTATTTAGTATTAAGTATTTTTTGTAAAGTGTTATGGTCGCATTTTATAGCTTGAACAAACAATTTTTAGCTTTGATTTTAGCTCGGTCTGCTTATTTTCTTGTCCTTGTTGTACTAATTTCTTTGTCTTAAAATTGGTCACCAAAATAAAAAATATTAATAATCTTAAAGTTGGTCACATTTGTTAATTACTCGAATTTTGCTAATATTTATGCTGTTTGTCACGATTCTGGCTATTGGAATGCAGTTGCATCATCTTTTTCTGTATCTGGGTTATGTAGTAAACAACCTTCCCCTCGCATTTCTTAAAAGGTTGTCTCAACATTCGTTAAGATTGAAGCAACACCTGTGAATTTGGGTATTCAAAGCATAAAGCATGGGCTCTTGATATTTGGATATTTACAATGGATTTGATTTTACTGCGTTGATCCTCTTGGTAAACCAAATCATCTATTCCTCTTATAACCAAGTTAGTGTGTCTAATAATATTGAGCTAAGAAAATCTTTCTCTGTGAAATTTAGTTTTATGATTTTTTAGAACGACATCGTGATACAGTATGTGGCTACATATTTGTGGCCAATTCTTTTTGGAAGCTGTAGCGAAAGTAGTAAGGTAAATAGAACGCCAGCAGACTTACCTGGTATCCATTACGAAGATTTCACGGTATCTGTTACTGTTAGCGCCGGCATACTTTACCGAGCCACATTTCACCACAACGGCAATTATGTCTATTTAATAGAAATTGCAAGTGGCTTATAATTTAGACCAATGTGCACCGTCCCAGAATGTAAGGATACAAATAAATTTAATTGTGAAAGGGTACTATTCGTAAAATAATGGTTACCAATTTCTGTATTTAGCTGTTGGTCGTGCAGATATGCAAAGGGTACAGTATTCAACCTCGTCGGAGGCGGTAGCGGTGGGTCTTGTGAGTTGTCATCTTTCACCTCTTCGACAACAGTAAATCTGTCGATAACCCATTCAAAACGGTTGATAGGTACTCCATATGGTACAGGAACCCTCACTTTTGCAGTAGGTATCAAGTGAAAAACGGGGTGAGCTTGTCTGCATACTTTTCAATGTCTTCGCCATACAAAACAACTACCTTCTCTTCCTGTATTTTGATATTGTGATGATTTAGTTACCAGATTCCACAAAAATGTGTGCATATAAACTTATAGAGACATACAAATATAGAGTATTGAAATATTCAAATAGTCAACATGAATACGACATGTTGCCTTAAACTCATTAGATTCATGACAAGTCTGTAGAGAAGTTATTTGTAGAGCATTGTAGCAGCATTATATATCAAGAATATGTAATGGTATATGCCAAATAGCTACAACAACATGAATATTTGATCACATTAGTAATGATTGTGCCCCAATTGGGAATCATGAATCAGTTATTTGTTTAATTAGTATTTCTTTGGATCTGGAACTGACATCAAAACGTGATCACTTGTAAAAATATGTATGCACGCCAACCACGTATACTCAACTGCTACTATTCTAGTTTCCTCTACAAAAAAAGTTTATGTTTTTACAACCGAGCCAATATTTGTACAATGATACTACAAAACAAAATAAGTCCCAGAAGAGATAATTATTGTTCAATATATTATGTGGCTACAACACAGCCAAACAAGTGAGCATACAAACATGGAGCAGCTATAATGATATTTCTTTAGATCTACATTTTCGCTTGATATACTAATTGGTGCAAAATGCCTAACTATATTGTTTATACCAATATACGGAGAGATGCAGAAAAACACACATGTAAAAAGTGCTAAGCATGTATAAAATTCAAATGCTATGATGACATATACAGTAATTATCTTCAAAAAGGCTTCCTAAAATCCAAACTGGTAGCTCCCAGAATGTATAAAATTCAGCAGAATTGGTTAGTCCTGTTAGTAGCAAAAAAAAAATTATATGTAGATGAAAGAAAATTTCAAACAGGGCAAGTGCAAAAAGTTTGGGAGCTACCAGTTAATCCAAAACAGAAACGCAAAAGTTTGGTACCAAATTTTTTATCCAAAGAGGCTGGGCAAGAAAATATCAAGCAGGAGTGAATGGTAAATGCGTAAAATTTGACTTCAGAGAGCTCTTCTAATAGTACTTCTTAACACAGTTTGCTCTAGGAGAAATAATTAACTGTATGATAACTTAAGCTGATAAGTTTCTTTCTTTTATTTATATTAAAAAATAATGGTGATTACATGTATGATAACTTAAGCTGATAAGTTTCTTTCTTTTGTTTATATTAAAAAATAATGGTGATTGCAATTATATTTTAGACAGTAGAAGAAGAAATAGCATGGTAGAGAGAAAATTACATTTTCGCTTGGACAACAGCAATCTCGAATAGAGTCTTTCCATCTTTAATTTTCCTTGGTCGAGGTTTCTCAATCAGTTGTACTTTTCAGGTCCACTCTTTTGTTTGTGGAGTGGTCTTGTTAATGGTTAGTCTACTCGATATGTTTTGTACACTCTGTAGTGGAAAAGAAGAAGAAGAACAAAAATAATAAATCATCATTTACTGAAAGATAAACTATAGACACCGACGGATAATTAAATAGAGGAACTGTTAGGACGCTATTTGTTCATAAACTACACGTCATGACAATATTTGTTCATAAACTACACGTCATGACAATTAGAACACGAATCTGGCACTATGGTAGTCCTACTGCACCAAACACCCACATTGTGTAAACATTTATGTTTTTTAAAAAGATAAGATTACTGCTTGTCTAAAAACATTTATGGGATCTTCCTAGACTGATAAAATTACATATAGGAATCATTTTCTACCAGGATGTGCATATGTTTCTTAGCTCTAGTCCCCTACAGAGAAGTGTCACTTTTGCGGATATTACTTATTAGTATTAGCAACATGTACCATATCCGCACCTAAGTGTCTCTGTATGACCATGTTAGCCAATATTGCAGCCCATTGTTGTTTTGTCTTGGGTCAAAACAATCATGTACAAAGAAGATATCATCTCTGGTCTGCATCACTTCAATGAATGCATTCTGATTGCTACGAACCAGATTGCGTACCAGCAGAATTTTGTATCGGCTTCTTCATAGTTTTTTTTTAGCTAGGTACTATGTGCTCTAGTTGCAATATCCTCATAAAATAGCCTTTTCAAAAATTTCATTGTACACAATATTTTCTGTGCAGTGATCATCATAGCTACCTGGTATAGTGGGTCGGATTAGCACTTTCACACAGTTCGAACTCTTTGCTCTAGACAAAGCAACATAAAGTTGAACGTGTGAAAAAATAGGTTCTCGCAAATAAATTCCAACAAAATCCAATGTCTGACCTTGTGCTTTATTTATTGTCATGGCGAAACACAATCTTACAGAAAATTGTGTCCTTTTAAATGGGACAGACATTTTTTCGTCTTGGGATGATAGTAAGGGTATTCTTGGGATAAACACATGTGTATTTTTCAAGTCACCCACTGAAATATTGACGCTAATGACATGCGATTTAAATTCGTAGCAAGTCAAACGTGTAGCGTTACATAAACCCTCACACGGATTTAAATTTTGTAATAATATAATTGGACAGTTCTTTTTCAATGTTAATTTGTATGGCGGCAGACCAGGTGGATTTAAACTATGCAGCAAATCCTCATACTGTGATTGATCAGTAGGTTCAATGGTTTCATCAATGCCGACAAAAGTTGTTGCTTCCTCTGGAAAGCGAGCAACAAGCATGTCATTAATCTCATCAACGAAATCATTCTTAGTTGTTAGGATAACACGAGAGCTTGTGCAGGACGAGGAAGAAAAAAATGTATGCAAATCTGGATAAGTTATCGTGAACAGTTATCCAAAGATTCCTTTTCAGATGTATAAGGAACGATGAAGGATGCTGGATTTCAATCTTATTTGTTGAGGTCACTTTTTCTTTTCCATTTCCTACTCTCAACAAATAATTACAAAATGAAGGATCATCTTTTGCTCCCATATTTTCAAATAACCGCAACCTTTCAAGTTCTTCCTAGATATGAGAATATAGTAAACTTTCATTAATGAAATCTTCTTTTTCCCCGTTTCGAACTACTGGATGTGTTTGTCTGAAGTCACCTCCAAAAAATACAACCTTTCCACCAAATAGTATCGTTTTAAGTCCTTTAAAAGTAAATCAAGCAGTTCGATTATTCTTTTTTTCGCCATAGGTACTTCTTCACATATGATTAATTTTGCATCCTGAATCAAACATGCTAGTGAGCTTTGCTTGCTAATGTTGCATGTGACATTCTTGTCAATATTTATTGGAATTTTAAAACGTGAATGTGTAGTTCGTCCACCGGTAAGTATAGAAGCAGCTACACCGGAAGTGGCAGTTGCCAATGCTATATATCCTTTAGATCTTATAGTTGCCAGCAACGCACGGTACAAGAAGGTTTTTCCAGTTCCTCCCGGACCATCAATAAAGAATTCTCCCGCTTTGTTTGAAAAAATTATCTCTGTAATTACATTGTACGCTTTGAGTTGATTTTCATTCAACTTTTTGTGTAGTAGTATATCCTCTTCAGTGAGGATGATGGTCCTTTCATAGTACACTTCTTTTGCGTCTGTTGCAAATATAGAAGACCTTATTATTTCTGGAATGAGATGATATTCATTTATGTCGCCACCCATAGAGTGCAATATATTGTTAATATGGTTTATAACCATGTATCGTATGTCTCTTTTGTGAATATTAGGTAACAAGCTGTAATCCTCGGACACGTGCTCTTCAAATTGCTCCCAAAGTTGTCTCAGGTTAGTCGGATTGCATAGTCGGATTGCAGTAGATCAATAATATAGCAAACAAATGTCTCAAACTGTATGGCATTTGGTAACTTGCTGCTTCAGACATGCATTTTGTCAAACTATTATCACTCTGTAGCAATCCGCGTTTTTCCACAAATTATCTAAAACTGCTGCAGCGTTCTCTGTTAATAGTTAGTAAATCCCTATATGATTTTGGTCCTCTAATATTCATTAGTAACATCCTAAGGTAGTATCGTTCTCCTTCGGTTGGATAACATGTTACTACACGGTCAATAGCACGTTGTTTTCTCCGGTGCGTCCACATTTTGTCCGTTGCAGACCAAACGAAATGTTCGGGGAATTCTCGGTATAATAGATTGAGTTCTCCAGCGTCTGTGTTTGTTCTATTCATTTCAAAAAATTGTGTTAACATCGTCTGCTTAATCTCGGATTATATACAAGCGTATTTATGTTTGCGCTGCTTTTAAATGAAACAAATTGTTGTCCTTTAAGGTGAAGCTAAAGAGGGCATACACTCGGGTACATTTCACTGATGGAGAAACTGTACAACCGCCACATAGCTTTCGGAGCCGAGACCCATCTAGCAGACAGATATTCTTTTATCTCGTCGATTACTTCTGCGTTTGCGTCCTTATTCTGTACAGAAAATGCAATCTTATCGTGTCCTTTACATATATACTTATAAAGATACTTAACGACCTTAATATCAGAACATATCTCAACATTCACATGGCAATCAAATTTTCCCAGCAAAAAAGGATTATATGGAACAACCCATGAGTTATCCAAGGATCGTTCTCTTATTTTTACTACCACTCCTGTAGTGCGTCTTCTATAAATTGGGTAAGATTCCGTTCCTTTTGATGTCTGATCCGCGAAGCTTTTTGGGTATTTGAATTTATAGTAACCTTTTTTCTTCATACAAGAATTTGTTGGGTTTAGATTACCGCATGGACCATGCATCATGTGTTTAAGAGCAAGTGAATATAAATCTGGCTCTGCTTTTTCATCAGGTATTTGTGCACTAATAATATTATCGTAGGCCTCTGGAGTAAGTAACTTGTATTCATTAGTTAATATTATAAGAAAATGAGCGTGAGGTAAACCTCGCTTTTGGAACTCTACAGTATACATAAAAGCTGCAAATTTCCCAAAGATATTTCGATTTAGTATATCCTTTTTGAATTCTTCTATTTTCGCTCTAAATACTCGACTGATCAAATCAGGCCTATTATGTGCCTCATCAGTTGAGATTAAATGTTCCTTTATTTCTGTCCAAGAGGGATTACATGTCATTGTTATAAATAAATCAGGTTTACCGAAATGCTACATGAGCGCAATAGCATCCATGTACCGTTGACGCATATCCCGGGGCCCTTCAATAAAAGAACTTGGAAGGAAAGTTTGTTTCCCGAAATTAGAAGCATCGCGTTCCCCTAATCGCAACATGTCAAGAAGTCCTTTTAGCATAGCCATTCTGAACAAATCTTGATTGAATACTACAAAATCCAACCTTTGTGTTTCAAGTTTAATGTACTCATCAACTGAATACTGCTGAAATATTCTTCCTGTGTGCAATATTTCATCTTCATCATCGTTTCTCATTTGTAGTTTGTAACAGTAATACTCACGGACAGAAACTATATCCCTTTGTCGCTGTCCTTTTTTTAGAATTTCAGCTTCCATTTCAAGATATCCGTCAAGGGAGGTAACATTTCGTATGCTCGGTACTTTTTCGGGCTGCACAATTCTTGCGTATGCAGGACAATTTGCTGGGAGCTTTTTAATACCACAATGCCATCCACTTTGTCCTAGCGGAAACAATAACGGATATTGTAATGCGTCGTAACAGCCATATTAGTAATTCACTATTTGTGTTCGATCAGTGTGAGGGTAAATTTGAATATCTGGTGCATTAAAGGCTGCGTCGGCATTTTCCTCGATCCATATTGCTGCAATTTCAGATGAAGTTGGCATATTATATACTCTCTGGTCCAAGTCTATGTCACATTTGAGAGCTATATGGAAATCTCGTAGGTTCGGTATATGTACCAATGATCGTAAAAACACAGAGTATGCGTTTATTGATAATATATCAATTCCTTCACTACCGATTCATGTACTCTCTCGGAGCATGCCATCCTATGTGTCGGCTCATTGCTATTATCATAGAAATATAATTGTATGTTTCATGGTTTGTCATCTGTAGGGTGCAAATTTTTTTTATCCAATGTACATCTTCCCTTGAACTCTGAAGGTGTAAATACCGGAGTTTCTTTTTGCTAAATCTTTGTCATACTTTAACACCAAGTGACGTGAATGCAAAAAGATTTTTGGTGAAAGAGATAATCTTTATTAATCACCACAAACGAACTTAATTATACACATAGTTCCTCCATCTATTTTACTTCTTTCTATGTTTCTATACTATTTCAACATAGTAACCTATCTATTCATCTAGCATTTATAAATTCTTTATCCATAATCTCTGTCTTTTTGATGTTGATTTCCTCTCCATGAATGCAAAAAGATTATTATATGTTCTAATGTATGTTCGAAAGTGCTTAGACGCCACAGTATTTCCAACGTATAAATTACTCAATTTCACAGGCATTTGATGAGAAGTTAACTTTATTGTCCCAGTACGACAGCAGAATGCAGGAGGTTCATATTCAAATCTTTTCGCTGAGCAAAATTTGCAGATTGGAACTTTTTGAAGCGAAACATACTTTGAACCCAACCGACTGATGTTTGGAGTAAACTTTGTGGTTGTTGTACTATCTGTATATTCGAAATGGATCATTAAAACTAAGGCAAAGCAAAAGCAGTCATGACTGTTAAAAAAACTGAACAGACCTGGGTGTATCTATCTTGGAGACTTTGTTATGTAGTTCATTGGATACAGTTGACGTTGAACCTAAAATAAAGGTGGGTGGTCTTTAGATGGAACTAAATAGTGGTAGCTATTTTAAAAGCGCGCAAAGAAGGCACACTCACCTTTTTCATAGACAGAAAATGGACGTGTTTCATCTCTTTCTTTACCAGCCATTGTTCCAATCAAGCGAACAGTAGTTATATTCTCGGAAAGCGTATGTCTCATTGATTCTTGGTATTTTAGTCGACGTTGTAGCAATAACTTTTGCTTTTTCTCTACTGTCATCTCTTTGTATTTTTCACGTCGACTGACATTTCTATCTGTCTCTGAGAGGGGACGTTTATTTTTTTTGTGTAAGATCCATCACAATCGTAGTTTTTACTCCTAAATGAAGTTGTGCAAACTATCACCCAACCCTTTAGCAAGATATCAATTTCTATTAGCAAATATGTAGAAGCACAAAAAGGTACTGCACTTTGATATACGTAGCACCTGCTGTGAGCACCAACAACAGCTATTGTCAAATAATATTACAGATAAACACAGTACCACAACTTGTAGAAACAAAAATGGTGCACAACATTAACGGCTAGCAGTACAACGGGCAGGAGAAACATAGAATGTGTTAATAAGAGCCAGCGTTTACAAATATATAAAGATAAGATAGTTGGTTACCTGTAAGCACGTCGAGCAACTTTTTTTGTTGTACCAAATGTAACAGAAGCGTCAGCAGCTCTACAAAGGCAGAAATAAGTTGCAGTCATGGTCAGCATCAAGTTCAACACATTGTGCATTGAAAATACTCGTGAAAATATTCTCTACAGAAAGTGTAATGTGACTGTCTAAAGAAGAATGGTAAAGACAAGAAAGAAGATCATTGTAGTAAGCTCTATTAGCAGACCAAATATGTGGATCTGCAGTAAAAGATAGTAATAAAGAAACTAAAACTTGTGATTTATTCTACTATTCCATGTGCTTCAAATGAATATTACTTGATGTTATTTAATTCCAAATATCGTCCCCTTCAACTTAAGAAGACAATGTCCACCGATTAACTATGGCACTGAAGTTGTTTCCATACAATATCCTACTGTCAATATGATTTTTCATTTTAAATAAATAATTAGATGGTTATAATGACTGATAGACCTATTCCTACTTTTATTAATATTTCTAATGATAAGAAGAAACGCCACGAGCTAAGCCAAAATGGATTAGTACACAGCCAAAACCTAATTAGGTAACAACAACCAATCATAACGAAAAAGATAAATATCACAAGTCATGCTCATTGATCTGGCACAAAATGGTGAATCATTGTTGAAACCTGTAGAAGCTAAACTATTAGCTCGACTTGAGCTCTTGCAACACCAACTAAGTTTCCCCTGATTGTTTTCTCCATTGATTCCTTTTGGTAAAACATAATGGAAGTCCGTTCGAAAACGATTATTTCAATTCCTTAATCTACTATGAACCGAAGCTAAAAAAAGAAAAAGAAAATTTGATATAGCATTGCGAGTGTTCAGTGAGTGACAACTCGAATTTACAAAGAAATTCCCACGAGACTACAGCAGGTTCAAACATAACTGTAACAATAAAATAGTTCACAATTTGATCAAGGGAAGACTGTTTTCTCAGACCAAAGAATCGAAAAACAGGTAGAGGAAGGGAAGACTAAAGTCTTTCCCATTAACAAGTTCCACAACCAAGTGACTTCAACACACAACAACTTGAGCAACTCTGATTTTCTTATTGTTATTAAATCCACCGAGGGAAAAACAGAGCAGCTTGCTTGTATAGTCCTTTATATATTTCTTTTTCTGTCAAAAAAATGATAGTAAGTACTTCTAATAAAGATACTTTTTCAATTAACTCAGGCACACAAACAGAGTATGTTCCCTAAAATCTTATTAACTACTACTCCATAAACACTTTATCTCTACTTTAATGTATTAGTTTCGGTCTGCCATGCGAGTTCTTCTAATTATATAAATAGAGTTATAATGTTTGTTTCTTCGTAATCCATTAACTTTACTCATCAAACAGTCGCCTTCAGTTAGCACGGTAGTTTTTATCCCTTTAACTTCTGTAACTGGTAGTTAGTAAACATCATACAGCTGAAAAATTCAACAAGTTGTCTAATCTAATCTCAAATTTATAGATCAAACAAAGTAATCACCTGCGAGCAAACGAGCACAAAGACGAAAAGGTGAACAGTGAAATATGGAGAGAAAACCCAAGCAGAACAGAATATAATCCAGAATTTATTCAGCTATCATAGCTAAACAGTTCTATAAAGTGTCAAGTATAACCCTAAAAGTAAAGATCAGATTTGCCAAAAAGAAGGGCATCGAAGTAATCTAACCTGAAGAGATAATGTTTAACCCAAAATATATCGCTGATCCCATGAAAACCTGAAGATATAATGTTTAACCCCCAAAATTTATTGTTGATCCCCATGAAAAACAAATGTTGGCAAACTAAGAAAACAACTCAAAGCACCAAAAACAAGAGGAGCCTGGTGTTACACGTTTGAGAAGAGAAAGAGCCGCGTATCCTAGAGAAGAGAGCGTGAACGGAATAGTGTAAAATAAAATATGCTGAGAAGGAAAATTTTAGGCGTACAATCTGTCTAAACTATGCCGAAAAGACTAAAATACTACTAGACGATCAAGAGCACCTTATTCTCGCTTCTAAATAGGTAGTAAGCACGATACCCTTAGCGAAATATTGTTTGTCTTTTTTGTCCTTTAAAAAAAGTTTTTATATTGTACAAAATAGTGTCACGACTCAAACTCAATCCGTCGTGATGGCGCCTATCGTGGAACTAGGCCAGCCTCAACTCAACAAAACCAACACAACAACAGTAAGTTTGAAAACATTTAACAGAAGATTTTAACACTTTAAGAAACTGTTTGAACATAAGAAATTCCAAGATAAGATACAATCCAGCCCAAAACCAGGGTGTCACTGAGT
>NW_017670751.1:78763-80982 GCF_001879085.1 Nicotiana attenuata
ACCCAAAAACCGACCCGGTTGTGATGGCGCTTATCGTGGAACTAGGCCAGCCACTCATTTCCAATTACTCTATTTTCCAATTGAAAAGCTTAAGAAAACATCATATTTTAACAGAAATCCAATGATATAAAAATAGAAGTTCCAAAACCAGCGGAAAGAAAAATACAAGCCCGACCTCGGGTGTCACTAGTCATGAGCAAAAACTACTACAACTGTTCGTAATAGCAAGACTAGTACGGTCTGAAAATATCCAACATATAAACTAGAGGAAGATAGGGAAGGAGAAGGCAAAACTGCGGTCGCCAAGCAGCCACCTCGCAATCTCCAAGTGAAAGTCCGCACAATATAATCAGCAGCCGCTACCATGACCCGAGACACCTGGATCTGCACAAAAGGTGTACGGGGTAACGTGAGTACACCAACTCAGTAAGTAACAAGTCCAACCTATGGACTGACAGGTACTGACGGACCAAAACCTCAACAGGTAATACATATATCTGAACAGGAAAAGTAGACATGCTTATAGTTCAAGTAACGTTCAATAGTATTTAAATGCAACTGAACAGTACGAAGTTCAAAACTCAGAGATTTTACATATAGTAATGCACAACTAGCATGATCAATGTTCCATGAACCTCCACTCACAAGTACTCAACCCCTCGGTACTGTATATGGGCCCAGGGAAGATCCATCCCGGAATATACGTCACTGACTGCAGTCATCCAGTACCGAGGATACAGGCCAATCCAGCCTCACGGAGAAGATCCATCTCCTGGTATAATACTTTGGACAAGATCCATGTCCAGGGAAAATCCATCCCTCAATATCATCATTTGCGCTCACTGGGGTGTAAAGACTCCGGAGGGGCTTCTCTCATTAGCCCAAGCGCTATAACAAAGCCAACGAAGGCTTGTTCAGTATCTCGCTGCGGTGAGCAGCCCAATCTCATACTATCACTCAATAGTAGGCTCTCGGCCTCACTCAGTCATAACTCACCAGTCTCACATACGGGCTCTAAATGGCATGATACTAGCCAGGTCAGCAATAAAAATGTGGCAATAGTAATAATCGAGACTGGGACAGGATATAATATGCATGAAAGGACTGAGTACAGAATATCAATAAAATAAATTACATGACAGCAAGAAACGACCTCCTGGGTCTCAATAAATATCGGCGTGAAGACTTAACATGATAATCAGCATGATTTACAGCTCAACAATTAAATCACATAATTACAACAGAGATATCGGCCTTTTGACCTCCTCAAAGATCCCCTGACCGTAGCATAGGGAAAGGAGAAGGTCGGCAAAAGTAAACCAAAAAGAAAAAATAACTAAGTCGCCGGTGAAAAAGTAATTTACTAGTCGAAGAGAGAGGAGGCTCAAACCCCTTGAAAAACCCGACCACTCACGTATCCCCATTATTTGAGGGAGGAAGGGATGCATTAGGTGTGCACCAGTCGGTCACGTCTTAGGTGTGCACCGGTCGTCTCATCCCTTATGCCGGCAATGCTCTCTTGGCCTTAATTGGCCGGGTTGTGCCTCCGGCGCTTTTACTTTGAAGAAATCAGAGTGCTCAAAGTAAGCCTATGCTCTGCATACATTAGCATGGGATAACATTATAGGATTTCGGTCCTATTACGTTGGACTTCGGGAACGATGATTCTTTTTCTCCCTTTCCTATTCTAATTAGTAAATAAGAGGAAATAGAAAAAGGGGGGAAAAGAAATTAAAAGAAGAGGTAAGTAATAAATCAGCGCTGAAAAGGATTAGAAAACAAAGAAGTCAATATTTTATTAAATAAGGAAAAGTGTTATTTTTTGGAAAAAAGAGAAGATTTTAGCTGCACGAAAAAGGACAGGAGGTCAAAACCCACGACCAAGGCGAGAAAAAAAATCAGATACCTACAAACAAGGAAATTAAGCACTTATGAGTACAATTCCTAGCCTCAGGAAAACCATCGTTGTTGGCCACTACATCCTCGATTCTAATGAAGAAGAAGTTGAACCAAAATTTGCGGTTGGCTTTGTCATCCATCTTCACCACCAAGCACTTGCCTCCTCGGTGGCGAAGATTCAGCATCGTCCCCTCATAAAAGCTAGGGGCGAATAGGTGTATTAAATGTCGAAGTGTGAGTTGGACCTCGGCCCGCTCAGCAAATTTGGTGTGCATCCTTATGAGTTTGTGAATGTACGGCGCGAGATGAGATGGGCAGAC
>NW_017670751.1:81403-119353 GCF_001879085.1 Nicotiana attenuata
TTATGACAGGTTCAGCAGCTTCAGCTGCAACTTTCAAGTTCCAAACTTTCCGATAACCATCCGAAATCACCCCGAGGCCCCCGGGACCTCAACCAAAAATACGGACAAGTCATATACCACTATCCAAACTTATACCAATCTTCGAAACACTTAAAACAACATCGGAACATCAAATTAACCATGGATTCAAGCCTAAGAACTCAAAAAAACTTCCGAATTTCGCTTTTGATCAAAAAGTCTATCAAACCTCGTCCGAATGACCTAAAATTTTGCACGCACGTCATAAATGACACAACGGACCTACTCCAATTTTCGGAATTCCATTCCGACCCCTATATCAAAATCTCCCCTATCAACCGGAAAACGCCAAAATTCCAATTTCGCCAATTCAAGCCTAAATCTACTCCGGACTTCCAAAACACATTCCGATCACGCTCCTAAGTCCCAAATCACCTCCTGAAGCTATTCGAATCATAAAACCCAAATTTCAGGATCGTTTGCTCACAAGTCAACTTCCGGTTGACTTTTCCAACTAAAGACCAACTTAAGAGACTAAGTGTCTCAAACCTTTCCCAAAACCATTCCGGATTCGAACCGACTGACCCGACACCACATAATACAGATGATCAAAGCATAAAGAAGCAGAAATAGGGGAAAACAGAGCGCTAACTCATGAAACGACCAGCCGGGTCGTTACAATCCAGCCCTATGGAGAAGGTCCATCTCTAGATAATGATAGTAACCTCACAACCACTCGGTACTGTATATCTCTCACACGGCCCAGGGAAGATCCATCCCAGAATATATACATCACTGGCTATCAGTCTCCAGTACCGAGGAAACACAGGCCAAACCAGCCTCATGGAGAAGATCCATCTCCATACCAAGGGAAGATCCATCCATGAATATAATCAATCGCGCTCACTGGTAGTGTGTTACAGACTCCGGAGGGGCTCCTACAGTCCAAGTGCTATCATAATCATCAACATAACCGTTGCAGCGTGCAGCCCGATCCCATAACTGTCATTCATAATCAGGCTCTCGGCCTCACTCAGTCATCACTCTCCAGTCTCACCACGGGCTCACAAATGCTATGGAACTAGCCCAGAATAATGATATGATGTGCCAGATAATAACAACTAAGACCGAGACATGATTGATATGCATGAATAAGACTAAGTACAGTACATCAATGAAACTAATGAGATGACAGCAAGAAACGACCACTCGGGTCTTAACAGTATCGGGATGAGTCCCTAACATGATAGTTAGCATGATTTACAGCTCATTTACTTAGTCACATAATAAAAACACGGATATCAGCAAGAAAGGGTCACTACACAGTGCCATGGAATGAACCGGGACACCATTCTCACGGTGCACGCCTACTCGCTCGTCACTTGGCAGTCGCCTTCAATTAGCACGGTAGTTTTTATCCCTTTAACTTTTGTAACTGGTAGTTAGTAAACATCATACAGCTGAAAAATTCAACAAGTTATCTAATCTAATCTCAAATTTATAGATCAAACAAAGTAATCACCTGCGAGCAAACGAGCAAAAAGACGAAAAGGTGAACAATGAAATATGGAGAGAAAACCCAAGCAAAACAGAGTATAATCCAGAATTTATTCAGCTGTCATAGCTAAACAGTTCTATAAAGTGTCAAATATAACCCTAAAAGTAAAGATCAGATTTGCCAAAAAGAAGGGCATCGAAGTAATCTAACCTGAAGAGATAATGTTTAACCCAAAATATATCGCTGATCCCATGAAAACCTGAAGAGATAATGTTTAATCCCCAAAATTTATTGTTGATCCCCATGAAAAACAAATGTTGGCAAACTAAGAAAACAACTCAAAGCACCAAAAACAAGAGGAGCCTGATGTTACACGTTTGAGAAGAGAAAGAGCCTCGTATCCTAGAGAAGAGAGCGTGAACGGAGTAGTGTAAAATAAAATATGCTGAGAAGGAAAATTTTAGGCGTACAATCTGTCTAAACTATGCCGAAAAGACTAAAATACTACTACACGACCAAGAGCACCTTATTCTCGCTTCTAAATAGGTAGAATATTAAAAGAACGATGCCCTTAGCGAAATATTGTTCGCCTTTTTTGTCCTTTAAAAAAAGTTTTAATATTGTACAAAATAGTGTCAAGACCCAAACTCAATCCGTCGTGATGGCGCCTATCGTGGAACTAGGCCAGCCTCAACTCAACGTAATCCAAATCACAATACTAAAATTTAGAGCATTTGCAGAAAAATACATTTATCATTTAAGTAAACTGTTTAAAAACATAAGACACAATTCATAATACGAAACAACCAGCCCAAAACCAGGGTGTCACGGAGTACATGAGCGTCTAGAGAATAACATAGTCTGCTACAATGTTTACTGAATACAACTGAAACACAACTAGAATAGAGAAGGAGGGTCATGATCTGCGAACGCCATGCAGATACCTCAACAATCTCCCAAGCCTGCAACCTCGATCAGTGAGGCCACTAGAACCGAAAGTACTTGGATCTGCACACAAGGTGCAGGGGGTAACGTGAGTACACCAACTCAGTAAGTAACAAGTCCAACCTATGGATTGATAGGTAGTGACGAGAAAAACCTCATAAGGATAACAGAAATAACATACAGAAACGTAGGCATGCTTTCAGTTAATTAGACAGCTCAAACAGTAATAAACAGAGCAGATGTGAGCATGGTAAAGAAATATAACTCTGCTACATCTACATGGCAAATGCACATGCTGTATGTAATGCACCATGTTGAGTGCCTCATGTGCACAAGATCCCCAAATGTTCATCCACTCAGTACTGTATATGGCTCATACGGCCTGGGAAGATCCATCCCGAAATATATACATCTCTGACAGCAGTCACTCAGTACTGAGGAGGGGCAATCCAGCCCTATGGAGAAGGTCCATCTCTAGGTAATGATAGTAACCTCACAACCACTCGATACTGTATATGGCTCACACGGCCCAGGGAAGATCCATCCCGGAATATATACATCACTGGCTATCAGTCTCCAGTACCGAGGAAACACAGGCCAAACCTGCCTCATGGAGATGATCCATCTCCATACTAAGGGAAGATCCATCCCTGAATATAATCAATCGCGCTCACTGGGAGTGTGTTACAGACTCTGGAGGGGCTCCTACAGCCCAAACGCTATCATAATCATCAACATAGCCGCTGCGGCGTGCAGCCCGATCCCATAACTGTCACTCATAATCAGGCTCTCGGCCTCACTCAGTCATCACTCTCTAGTCTCACCACGGGCTCACAAATGCCATGGAACTAGCCCAGAACAATGATATGATGTGCCAGATAATAACAACTGAGACTGAGACATGATTGATATGCATGAATAAGACTGAGTACAGTACATCTATGAAACTAATGAGATGACAGCAAGAAATGACCACTCGGGTCGTAACAGTATCGGCGTGATCCCTAACATGATAGTTAGCATGATTTACAGCTCACTTACTTAGTCACATAATAGAAACACGGATATTAGCAAGAAAGGGTCACTACACGGTGCCATGGAATGAACCGGGACACCATTCTCACGGTGCACGCCTACTCGCCTGTCACTTGGCATTTGCGTCACCTCAATATTAATCATTAAGCACATAGTTCGGGGTTTTGAACCCTCAGAACCAAGTTTGGAAGCGTTACTTACCCCAACCAAGCCAAACTCCTAATCCGCGATGCCCTTTCTCCTCAAGTCGACCTCCGGATGCCCCGATTCTAGACACACACAATTCGATGCAATCAACACGAGCTAAAGGACTCAATCCCATAAGAAAATACTAAGCTTTAGCCCAAAAGTCAAAAAGTCAACTCAAAAGATGGGCCCGGGCCCACGTCTCGAAATCTGACCAAAGTCACAAAATCTGACAACTCACTCGATTACGAGACTAACCATACTAGTTTCACTCATTTCCGACTTCGAATCGGCTTTCAAATCTCAAAAGTTCATTCTATGAAGTTCCACAAATTTCCCCCCCAAATTTCACCCCAAATTACTATCAAAAGATGAAATCAATGATATATTCATTATTATTAGCCAAAACCGTGTTAGAATCACTTACCCCAATGATTTCCTTGAAAAACCTTCGAAAAATCGCCAAAACCCGAGCTCTCTAGGTCAAAATATGAAAATAAAACCCTGAATCTCATATTTATAGTGCACCCCTCGGATTCAAATCTCGCTGACCGCCAAAAACCACCGCCGCCGTGCTCTCCGCTCTGTAGTCCGCGAAATTTTCACCGCGGCCGCGAGCGCCTCCAGTTCCTGCGGTCGCGTCCCTTCTTCCGCTGTCCGCGCCAGCCTTCACTACTGACCGCGGAAATACTGCCGCCCCCGCGAAGTCCCTCCGCCGACCGCGAAATTCCGGCGCGGCCCACACTCCCCACTGCAGAGACCAACATCAGCAACACCAGCAACTGTTTTCAACAGCTATACCCATCGGATAACTACTTGAAACACACCCGAGGACCTCAGGACCTCAACCAACCCCACCATCACGTCCCATAACATCATTCAAACTTAATCGAATCTGCGAATCACTCTAAACAACACCAAACATCGAATCAGATCTCGGATTCAAGCCTAAGAACTCCAAACTCCTAAATTCCACAAATGACTCCGAAACCAATCAAACCTTGTCCGAATGTTCTCAAATTTTGCACACACGTCACCTATAACACTACGAAGCTACTCCAACTCTCGGAATTCCATTCCGAGGTCGTCCACACATAAGTCAACATCCGGTTGACCTTTCCCCAACTTAAGCTTCTAAATAGGAGGCTAAGTGCCTCATTCCACTCCAAACCACTCCGGACCTGAATTAACCTACATGATATGATAAAACACAGCTGAAGAACACAGAAAGAAAATAGGAACGGGAAAAACAGAGCTGTAACTCATGAAACGACCAGCCGGATCGTTACAAATAGTCATTTTAATTATCTCCCTAATATTTAGGAATAGTCATTTACTTATTTTTCTAATATTTAGGACTTCAAAATCAACTAAAATTTTATGTCTCAAAACCTTCCTTATTTAACATATGCGTAATATAACATATCTTCAAAAGAAAAAATAATAACAAGCTAAAAGAAAAGAAAAGAACGAACAAGATAAGTCTTCAACTGTTTTCTGTTTCGCATTTTGGCTTTCATTTGTTTAATTTCGAAACCAATAATAAATACTAATGAAATGTGCTATATACACTCAAAATTAAATAGTCGTATTGCTATCATCCTTTCCTTTTCACTAAATTAATATTTTACAACTAAATTTTATCACAATTACAAAGATTAATATTATTAACCTAATAATTTGTAGGAATGATACATTTATATTGTATTAAAATGTTCGCACTTTGAAATCACATTAAATTTCAAAATTATTAGTAAATATTTTCTTATTTGAAATATGTTAGAAGTTCTCTAATATTATTAATTTAAATCAATTAGAATATTAACTTATATAATTTTTTCTTGTTTGAACTACGTATAGAAAAATTATAATGCATATTTCTTTTCTTAATATTTGTAACTTAATTAACTACTTTTATTTATTAAAGACATCCTTATTAATAAATAATTTTAGAATGTATCTTACATGGTATGTCAATCTTTAACGACTCGGCATAAATAAATAAAAAATCTTATTGTATATCATTAATTGACTTTGCCCATATAATGTAATATAATATAAATTTTGTGAAATTCTTAAAAAACGTCAATTATTTAGCAATAAGCTCTCTCTTTAATAAATGCAAAAGGAAATTTTTAAAATTTGATAATATTTATTTATTGCTTATTGATTCTTCTTTTATGTTTTTATAGATAAAAAACTACTTCTTTTGCTCATTTTAAGCCACGTTATATTGATTGAGGATTATGTTTATTTTTTGCTAAGACTTAATACTTCTACTAAAAACTTTTAATTATAGAAATTTTATTTTCCTAATACCTATAATTTATAATGTAAAAAGATTAACAAACTGACATATTAAAAATAAAAATTAAACAGTTTGACTTTCGTATTGAGAAGCCGATGGAAAAGTACAATAGATAAATTTCTACTTTGATCTATTTAATCAATATAAGTTCATAAATTTGTAGAGTTTTTTTTTTATTTTGAACTATATCTATCTGAACTATTGTTCTACAATATTAACTCAATATTATTTATTTTAGAGACTTTGTATTCATCATTTTCATGAACTCATTTTAATCTTATTTATATCTCAAACACATTATTTAAAATTGTCTATCTAATTTTCATAATCTTAGATTCATTTTCATAGGTTCATGCGCAACGTGCGTACTCTAATACTAGTCCAATAAAATATCCAAGTCAGTTAATCATTTTTATTATGTTATCAATTAAATAGTACTATTATTATACGATTAGTTACAGTTATTTCATAAATAATTTAATTTTACAAATATCAGTGCAAAAAAACTTAGTACGTGTGTATAAGACCGAGTCAATTATACTAGTGTCACGACCCAAAATCCAAACCGTCGTGATGCCACCTAACCTAACCCGCTACGTAAGCCAATTAGCTATGAAACACAATATAATAATACTGACGTGATTAAAAAATGAGATAACTGAATTTTATATAACTCCCCAAGGATTGGTAGTATAAATCATGAGCGTCTAAGATTTAGATTTCTTTACAAAACTGAATTGAAATATTTACAACATCTGTTTGAAATGTAAATGAATAGAATGCGAATCTAATGCGACCAAGGACTAGTGATAGCTATAACTGGAATGCGGTTACATCTTCCGATCAAACTCCCTCCGTATGCAGCAACATCAGGATCCAACGCGCAGAGTGTAGTATGAGTACAACCGACCCCATGTACTCAATAAGCAACAAACCTAACCTTAGGTTGAAAGTAGTGACAAGCTGGACAAGGGTCTGAGTCTAACTCCAATAACCAACAACAGTTCATAACAATATAATAAAGATGGTACAAGAACTAACTCAGCTCGTTCATAGTTACGGGAAATAGGCATGCTTTTCTAGTATATAGTAGATCCCAAATCTTTCACCAAAAACCCCAAAAAAATATATGAGTAAGTTTCAAAACCGTGATTTTTCCCAAAAAGCCTTTCAACAATAAATAAGATGTTTCATTTTCAGATAGCATGAGGGAAATACATCTCTATGCCTACATGTCAATATACATGTGAAATCTGAATGTCACCAAAAATCGGGTAGCAGAAAGAGATGCATCTCTATGCATGTATTTCAAGTACGCATGTCAAATGCAGTCCATCTCAGTGATGAACTCATGTACTCACACTTCCAGAGTACTCAAGCAGTCAAGCTCACTGTCTCACACTTTCCACTCATCACGCTCAATCACTCGACACACTCAGTCACTCAGTACTGAACATGGCAGATCCAGCCCAAACATAACAATGCTAGTAAAGCGCCCACTATGGATGTGCCAACTCCGGAAGGGCCGATCCAGCTTAAACGCTATAATAAGCCAAACCCTGGCATGAATCCGCACGAACAACTCACGTGTTTCATGGATAACTCACGTGCCATAGTATCAATATCTAGATCCGCACGGACAACTCACGTGTTATAGTATTAATAACTTCACAATCAGGTCCTCGACCTCACCCAGTCATCAATCTCTCCAATCTCTCGGGCTTACAACACTCATGCTAAGCAGCCTAAATCAATGATATGAGATGTGACAGTAAACAATAACAGAGATTGAGATATGATATGCAATGAAGATTACGACTGAGTACATAACTACAACTAAACAAATAACTCAACAGCAAGGAACGATCACTGTGGGTCCCAATAGTGCCAGCATATAGCTTAAATATGATTTCTAGCATAAATTACAGCTCAAGTGCTCTAACACATAGAGCACAATAAAAATGTTCAGATAAGGTAGATACACAATTCCATGGAATCGACCAAATCATAATTTCTACAATGCACGCCCACACGCCTGTCACCTAGCATGCGCGTCACCTTAACGTCAATCACATAACACGTAATTCGGGGTTTCATACCCTCAGCACCAAGATTAGAAGTGTTACTTACCTAGAACAAGCCAAATTTATATCGAGCAAGCCAAACGATGCTCCAGAAATGCCATCTCACACGTACCGACCTCTGAACGGCTCGAAACTAGCTAAAAGAAACTCAAGAACATCAAATAATGCCTAAGGAAATAATCCCAAATGATAAAGGTCGGATCTTCAATCAAAAGCCCAAAATTGACCAAAAAGTCAAGTCCATGCCCGCACCTCGAAACCCGATGAAAGTTGCAAAATCTGACAACCCATTTAATTATGAGTCCAGCCATACTAGTTTCACTCAAATACGACTCCGAATCGATGTTCAAAACTCAAAAATTCACTTTATGAAATTTTAGACAAAAATCCCCAATTTCCTCTTTGAATCCATCAACCAATTGCCAAAAAATAAAGATAGATTCATGAAATATAATAAAAGCTGAGTGTAGAACACTTAACCCCATCCACGTGATGAAAACTATTTCAAAACTCGCCTCAATACGAGTCTCAAATCTCAAAATATGATAAAAGAACCAAAGACCCCGATTTTATAGCTTCTATCCAGCAAATTTGTAACGACCCGGCTGGTCATTTCATGAGTTACAGTCTTGATTCCCCTATTTCTTCTCCCTTATGTGTTGTTCAGTTGTATTTGATCATACCGTGTTGGTTGCGTTGTGTTTGGAGTGATCTTAGAATTGAATGAGATACTTTGTCTCTTATTTTGAAGCTTAAGTTGGAAAAAGTCAACTGGATGTTGACTTATGAGTAGAAGGTCTCGGATGTGAATTCTGAGGGTTCGGATAGCTTCGTTAGGTGATTTTGGACTTAGGAGCTTGTTCGGAATGTAATTTGGAGGTCCGTGGTAGATTTAGGCTTGAATTGGCGAAATGGGAAATTTGGCATTTTCCGGTCGGTAGTGAAAATCTTGATATCGGGGTCGGAATGGAATTCCGGAAGTTGGAGCAGGTCCGCTGTGTCATTTGTGATGTGTGTGCAAAATTTCAAGTCATTCGGATGAGGTTTGATAGGTTTTTACATCGTTTGCGGAATTCGGAAGTTTTGGAATCCTTAGGCTTGAATCCGAGGGTAATTTGGTGTTTCGATGTTGTTTTGAGTGTTCCAAAGGTCGGTATAAGTTTGAATCCCGGTGCTAGGAGTTCCCTTCAGTCCCCGTCCCCTACACCAGGGAGTTGTTATGAGTGTGGAGAGTTTGGGCATATGAGGAGACAGTGTCCTCGTCTTCTTGGGGGTTCATCTCAACAGAGGGGCCAGCCCTCGACTTCAGCTCCAGTTACTTCACCACCCGCTCAGGCAGCTAGGGGTGGGGGTCAGTCAGCTAGGGGTCGCCCCAGAGGGGGAGGTAGATTAGGTGGTGGTCAGGCCCGTTTCTATGCACTCCCAGCCATACCAGATGCTATTGCTTCAGATGCCATGATTACAGGTATTGTCTCAGTTTGCCACAGAGATGGCTCTGTGTTATTTGATCCTTGTTCCACCTTTTCATATGTGACGTCATATTTTGCTCGTTATTTGAATTTGCCCCGTGAGTCTCTCGTTTCATCTGTTCGTGTATCTACTCCGGTGGGCGATACTATTGTTGTGGACCGCGTATATCGGTCGTGTGTGGTGACTATTGGGGTTTGGAGACTCGAGTGGACCTTCTGTTGCTTTGTATGGTGGATTTCGATGTGATATTAGGCATGGATTGGCTATCTCCGTGTCGTGCTATTTTGGACTGTCATGCTAAGACACTGACGTTGGTTATTCGACTGATTTTGTCCCCGGTAGGGTGATTTCATTTTTGAAGGCCCAGCGGATGGTTGGGAAAGGTTGTCTCTCTTACTTAGCCTTCGTGAGGGATGTCAGTGCAGAGGCTCCTGGTATTGATTCAGTCCCGGTGGTGAGGGATTTTCCAGATGTGTTTCCTGCAGACCTGCCGGGCATGCCCCCGGACAGGGATATTGATTTTGGTATTGATTTGGTGCCGGGCAATCAGCCCATTTCTATTCCACCGTATCGTATGGCACTAACGGAGTTGAAGGAGTTGAAGAAGCAGCTTCAGGAACTCCTTGATAAGGGGTTTATTCGGCCTAGTGTGTCGCCTTGGGGTGCGCCTGTTCTATTTGTTAAGAAGAAGGATGGCGCGATGCGGATGTGCATTGATTACAGGCAGTTGAACAAAGTTACAATCAAGAACAAGTATCCTTTGCCTCGCATTGATGATTTATTTGACCATCTTCAGGGAGCGAGGGTGTTCTCCAAGATTGATCTCCGTTTAGGGTATCACCAATTGAAGATCAGGGACTCGGATATTCTTAAGACGGCTTTCAGGACCCAATATGATCATTATGAGTTCCTTATGATGTCTTTTGGGCTGACCAATGCCCCAGCATCGTTCATGCATTTGATGAACATCGTGTTTCGGCCCTATCTCGACTCATTTGTTATTGTATTCATTAATGATATTCTGGTATACTCGCGTAGCCAGGAGGAGCACACCGAGCATTTGAGAGTTGTATTGCAGCGGTTGAGGGAGAAGAAGCTTTATGAAAAGTTCTCCAAGTGCGAGTTTTGGCTCAATTCAGTGGCTTTCTTTGGGCACGTGGTGCCCAGTGAGGGTATTCAGGTTGATCCGAAGAAGATAGAGGCGGTTCAGAGTTGGCCCAGACCGTCCTCAGCCACAGAGATTCGCAGCTTTCTTGGTTTGGTGGGTTATTACCGTCGGTTCGTTCAGGGATTCTCATCTATTGTATCACCCTTAACTAAATTGACCCAAAAGGGTGCTCCATTGTGGTCGGATGAGTGTGAGGCGAGTTTTCAGCAGCTCAAGACTGCCTTGACCACAGCTCCAGTGTTAGTTTTTCCATCAGCTTCAGGTTCATATACAATGTATTGTGATGCTTCAAGAGTTGGTATTGGGTTTGTGTTGATGCAGGAGGGTAGAGTGATTGCTTATGCTTCTCGTCAATTGAAGCCCCATGAGAAGAACTATCCTGTTCATGATTTAAAGTTGGCTTCCATTGTTCACGTGTTGAAGATTTGGAGGCATTATCTTTATGGTGTGTCTTGTGAGGTGTTTACTGGTCATCGTAGCCTCCAGCACTTGTTCAAGTAGAAGGATCTCAACTTGAGGCACGTCTGGAGCTGCTAAAGGACTATGATATCACTATCTTGTACCATCCGGGGAAGGCCATTGTAGTGGCCGATGCTTTGAGTAGGAAGCGGTGAGTATGGGCAGTTTGGCATATATTCCTGTTGGGGAGAGACCTCTTGCAGTTGATGTTCAGGCCTTGGCCAATCAGTTTGTGAGGTTGGATATGTCGGAGCCCAGTCGGGTCTTAGCTTGTGTGGTTTCTCGGTCTTCCTTGTTTGATTGCATCAGAGAGCGCAGTATGATGATCCTCATTTGCTTGTCCTCAAGGACAGAGTTCAGCACGATGATGCCAGAGATATGACTATTGGCGAGGATGGGGTATTGAGGATGCAGGGCCGGATATGTGTGCCCAATGTAGATGGGCTTCGGGAGTTGATTCTGGAGGAGGCCCACATCTTGCGGTATTCCATCCATCCGGGTGCCGCGAAGATGTATCAGGATTTGAGGCAGCATTACTGGTGGAGGAGAATGAAGAAGGATATTGTGGGATTTGTAGCTCGGTGTCTCAATTGCTAGCAAGTGAAATATGAGCATCAGAGACCGGGTGGCTTGCTTCAGCGGTTAGATATTCCAGAGTGGAAGTGGGAGCGGATCACCATGGATTTTGTATTTGGACTCCCACGGACTTTGAGGAAGTTCGATGCTATTTGGGTGATTGTGGATCGGCTGACCAAGACCGCGCACTTCATTCCTATGTGTCCCACCTATTCTTTAGAGCGGTTAGCAGAGATTTATATCCGAGAGATTGTTCGCCTACATGGTGTCCCAGTTTCTATTATTTTAGATAGAGGTACTTGTGAGCACGTGATTTTTGCCCTATATAAATTATTCCCAAAAATTCAAAAATGATTTCTTTATTATTTCACAATTTTTGTGAATTTTTGTGTTATTTTATGATAATTGTTGCATTTTATTGGTGTTTGTTTTAATTCGTATGAAAAATATAAAAAATACACCTGGCATTTGCATTTAGGATTTAGTTTATATTTTAGGATTAGTTAGGGGGTTAAGTGGTTTTTTAGAACAAAATATAAAGAAAATAACAAAAATAGTCCAGTTTTGCATTTTTAATTGTTGAATTTGCCCTGAAATAGTTTTTAAACATTTTTAGGAAATAGTTTAACTTTTAAATATATTAGGTCTTTATTTTTGCATTTTTAATTAGACAGAAAGTATAAAAAAAATATAAACAAATGAAAAGAAAAACAAAACAAGAATAAATAAAAGAATAAAAAAAAACTAAAATAAAGAAGCATAGGGCTGGCCAACATTGGGCCATTTTTGTTCAGGCACTCAAGCCCAAACCCCAAACCCCTTCCAAACCAATCCCAGCCCAAACGCCCAAGATGAAATCCCAAAAATCCGGCCAAAATCAAGCCCAGTTATAGCCAACCCGGTCCAGCCTCCACACCCTACCAAAACGACCCCGTTTCCCCCAATTTAATCACAGCCCTCGATTCTTTTGATCCAACGGACGAGAACTGCCTAGGTTTTGTGATATAAATATGTCCTAACACTACCCTACCCTCCTCAGACCCCCTCACCCTCCCATCTCTCACACCTGTTCATCAGAGACCCTTAACCTCGCCGTCCTCCGCCGCTTGCCGCCGGCCGGAAATCGCCTCCACCGGCGGCGATCATCCAATAAGCCCCAAACTTACACTGCTGCATCTCCTTCACCTCCCCATCTTTAATCTACCATTAGATTTCCTCAAAACCCTCCCAAACTGCTCGAATATACAAAACCCTAATACCGCCTCCGCCGCACACGGCGACGCCGCCACCCAAACATTACCAAATTCACACCCCAACCTTGCCTTCCCTTCCCCATACCTATACCACACTCTGTTTTCCCAAAATTCCCTTGTATCGCCTCAGATTATGGAAACCCTAGCCCGCCGCCCTAAACTCCACCACCTCAAGTTGGCGGCACCGGCTTCAACCACTCCCAAATCAATACCCTGAGGCCCCCTTTGCCTCCCACATGATTAAACCCTGTACTAGTTCTCCTCAAACATCCCTGAAACCACTCGAATCTCGCCGGAGTTGGGTGAATTTTGAAGTGACGAGCCGGCAGAACCCTAGAGTCACAATCAGTGAGTTTGTTCAAATTTTGTCTCTGTTTTCTTCTTTTCTCGTGTTGTTGTGAAGTAATTCCATGATTGTTCTTTCTCCATGATTAGTTGATAACATGAAATTGTTTTGCGAATTTGTCATTAGTTTAAGAATAGGTTTTATTCAAATGCTCTAAGTTTAGTTTAAGTCCTTATTGATTGTTCGTCAGTAGGGTTTCAGTTTATTCATGTTAATTGATGCAGTGCTGTTTTAATTTGTTATCTTGATTTCAATTTGAGTTTTGTTCTGATTCGCTTTGATCTGATTTGGTTTGAGTGTGAGTTTGACGATTTGAAGCAATTTTGTTCTTTTAAGTTTTGTGATTCTGGTTAAATCTAGTTTAGTGTTTGGTGTTAATTAGAAGCTGTTTGATTAATTAGTTCAACTATTAAATCTTCTTAATTGGTAATGTTTGGTTATAACTGAAATTAGAGTAGTTAGTTTAACTATAGTCAGATTCTAACTAGGTGAAAAGGGACTGGTGGTCAGTAAGCATAGGTTTGGTAATTTTGGATCAAATCAAGGGTAATTTGGGCACCTAAAATGGGTGAATTTATTAAGGCTCTATAATTTCAGAGCCAAAATAAGGGTAAGATAGGCAATTCAAGGGCAGAGAATCTAGTAAGAACTTCCTAGAAGCTTCTAGATATGGGTTTTAAGGTAAATTTCAGAAGATAAGTGAGTTAACTTGAGAAACAAGTCAATAAACAGAGGACTAATCTGAAAATAAAAGAGGGACTAAAAAGAAAGCTGAAAATCTGAGGGCTGCCCTCATTTTGCCGATAAAAAGGCATGCCAATGCCTTAGAGAACAAGTTTGGAACCCCAAAAAAATTTCCCCAAAAATAGTCTTAGTTTCCAGAAGCTAAATTTGAATTCCAGATTAAAACACCAGATCTGAAATTCTCTTTCTCATCTTAGAAAATCTCCAAAAACAAAAAAAAAAACACAAAAGCCACAAAAATACAAAAAAAATAAATTGTTACATTGATCTTCCTTAGATCATTTCTCAAATTTCAGCTCTTAATTCAACTAGTTAGCTCATTTAGGGTCAGAATTAGCTCGGATTTCTCTGTTTCTGTTCTGTATTAGAAGGTTTAAAGCATCTTAAGGTGTTTGGGATCTATTCAAGTTGTTACTGGGTGTTTTGGAGTGTTGAAGGTGTTTTCAAATTTCCTAGTGCAATTTCGAGTAAACTTGAGGTCAAACAAGTTTGTTTTTGATCGATTAGCTGCTGTTGATTCTCTGTAACTCATTCCTGAGCTTTGTGAAGTTCTGTTGAACCTGCAATTGTCCCTGCTGCTGTGTTTAACACTGTTGCTTGCCATCTACTGCTGCTGATCTCACCTTTTCCTTCTTGTTTACAACTTCCAGGTACATATTTGACTCTGAAGCCATATGAATACCCAATTGAAGATGAAATAAAACCTGTTGCACGATTTTGTTATGTGCTTGCTGTTAGACAGTTTATATTTTGTGTAGTGTTCATAAATGTGTTAATATTCTTATTAGACTTGAACAATCAGGACTGTCAATGGACTGTTAATGAACTGTAGTGGGACCGTATAGATTATATTTGACATTGGACTGTTTATCAGTAGCCTGTGAAGGCATTTGTGTAGTTATTGTTGATTTGTGCTAGTGTACACAGCGTCAGAAGTTTCAAGGCTCAAAGTGATAAGAATTTGAAACTGGTTTTAGATTCAAATACTAAATGCACAGGAAACGTTAGCCTATATTTAACATAGGAAGCTTCAGTTCAATTTAAGTGTTCTGACTTTGAAATCGAAAATAGCGTTTAATTTGTTAAGTCTGTTTGTTTGAATTTGATGTTCCAATTTAGTTAGTAATTACGTGGGTTTAATCGTTGCCTTCTGAATGTTGTAGTAATGCGTTTATACATAAACTGAGCACAAAACTGGAATCAAACCATCAGTATTCCCTTGATTCGAGTAGGTGTGCCTCACCTTTCCTTATTACAAATTTATTGAACACACTTAAAACAACTTGAAATAATTTCAGTAGGTATTTGTCTTATTTGAATTGAGGTTTTGTTTGGTTTAAAGATCAGGGCTCAACAGCCTATTTTCAAGTAGTTTGGGCCTCAGTGCCCTAACGCGCGACCTAGGTCCAGTTTTGATTTCCTTGTGTGTTTGGGCCTGGGCCCAGGCCTATGACTGGCCAGCCTTCTGTGTAGACTTGGGGTGTAATTTCTATTCTTTGGGCTTATATGGGAGCCCAAATGACTGGATTATGGTGCTGAATTATCGTTCGGTCCAATAACAAATCAATTAGGACTTTTTCCTTTAGAGACAAATTAAAATAGAAAATTGTAGATTACTTTAGGTTTGCCTTTTAATAATAAAACGAGATGAGCCTCGCTAAGCAAAACAAACAAATTGCGGGGCCCTCGATAAATGTTATACAAAAATACTTAGAATTCGGGATGGGCCGTTTAGCAAATTTCACGGCTTTCCCCAAAAGATAATAACACGTTAGCTACTTTAGACGCGTATTTTAAATAATTTTACCTTCCTAAATACGGGTGCACATTTATGTGACCCAAATCCAAATCCCAACGAAGTCGAAATGTGTCAAAAATCGCGGGTGCATTTATGTGACGCGGTTCGAGACGTGTTTTCACGATGTTGCAATTCTCTTAAAATAATAATAATAAAAGCGATTCAAAGTTAAAAAGCACATAGACTAAAACATGTTGTAAAATAAGGTAAATAAGCCAAATATGACAGTTGAGCGACCGTGCTAGAACCACGGAACTCGGGAATGCCTAACACCTTCTCCCGGGTTAACAGAATTCCTTACTCGGATTTCTGGATCCCGGACTGTTAAACAGAGTCATAATTTCCTCGGTTCGGGATTCAACCGGTGACTTGGGACACCATTAATTTCCCAAGTGGTGACTCTGAAATCTTAATAATAAATCCCGTTCCGATTGTCCTTTAAGTGGAAAAACTACTTTATGCCCTTGCGGGTGTAGGAAAAAGGAGGTGTGACAGTACTCAGTTCACTTTGCAGTTTTGGAGAGCCGTGCAGTGAGAGTTGGGTGCTCAGGTTGAGTTGAGCACAACTTTTCACCATCATACGAATGGGCAGTCCGAGCGCACTATTTAGATATTGGAGGACATGTTGCGTGCTTGTGTCATTGATTTTGGAGGTTCATGGGATCAGTTTTTATCGCTCGCAGAGTTTGCATATAACAACAATTATCAGTCGAGTATTCAGATGGCTCCATATGAGGCTTTATATGGGAGACGGTGTAGATCTCCAGTTGGTTGGTTTGAGTCGGGCGAGGCTAGGCTTTTAGGTACAGACTTGGTACAGGATGCTTTGGACAAGGTGAAAGTGATTTAGGAGCGGCTTCGTACAGCGCAATCGAGACAAAAGAGTTATGCTGACATGAAGGTTCGTGATGTGTCTTACATGGTTGGGGAGAAGGTTCTACTGAAGGTATCACCAATGAAGGGTGTTATGAGATTTGGGAAGAAGGATAAATTGATTCATCGGTTCATTGGGCCTTTTGAGGTGCTTTGGAGGATTGGAAAGTGTCTTATGAGCTGGCCTTGCCACCTAGCTTGTCGAGTGTGCATCCGGTATTTCATGTTTCTATGCTCCGAAAGTATATTGGCGATCCGTCTCATGTTTTGGATTTCAGCGCGGTTCAGTTAGACGGTGATTTGACTTATGATGTGGAGCCAGTAGCTATTTTGGAGCGGCAGATCCAAAAATTGAGGTCAAAGGATATAGCTTTAGTGAAAGTACAGTGGAGAGGTCGGCCCGTGGAGGAGGCTACCTGGGAGACCGAGCGGGAGATGCAGAGCAGATATCCTCACCTATTTGACGCCTCAGGTATGTTTCTTGACTCGTTCGAGGACGAACATTTGTTTAAGAGGGGGAGGATGTAACGACCTGGCCGGTCGTTTCATGAGTTACAGCCCTGATTCCCCCATTTCTGCGCCCTTATGTGTTGTTCAGTTGTATTTGATCATATCGTGTTGGTTGTGTTGTGTTCGGAGTGGTCTATCACGACCCTAAACCCGAACCCGGTCGTGATGGCGCCTCTCTTGAAGACAAGGCCGGCCGACACAAAACCCCAAGTTCAATTAACAGATATAATGATTCATAATCAAGCCATTAATAATGATAAATCCCAAAATAAAGCGAAATATATAAACTGCGGAAACAAAACACAGCCCGACATCGGGGTGTCACAAGTCACGAGCATCTACGAAGGTCTGAACACAACTAAGAGTCTTAAAATGTACTAAATACAATCTAAGGAAGACAAGAGGGAGAAAAGCAGTGCTGCGAACGCCGGGCAGCTACTTTGCTAACTCCGATGACTCTGCCACTGAGCAACCAACACCCGCTACCGGGTTCGAAATAATACCTGAATCTGCACACAAGGTGCAGGGAGTAATGTGAGTACGCCAACTCAGTAAGTAATAAAAGTAAAAGAAAGCTGAGCAGTAAGAAAACACGTAAGCCACGTCATAACGCTACAACAAATACAATACATTTCCAAAACAGTACAAAAATCATTTACTCCGTAAATCATGCTCAATTTCAGTAAAAACCTTTTTAAACAACTTTCAATAGTTTGAAAAACGAGTGATAAAAAAATAATGAGTAAAAATGATAGAAACGTAAACAACCCCTCGGGCAAAACATGTACCATAAACCGCCCCTCGGGCATAATATCAACAGAACCAGCCCCTCGGGCTACCTCACAATCACTCGTAATCAGCCCCTCGGGCATATCATGAATCAAGAACCGCCACTCGGGCAACATAGATCAAGAACAACCCCTCGGGCTTCAATATGAAACAACAACAGCCCCTCGGGCTTCAATATGAAACAACAACAGCCCCTCGGGCTACAACACATCACACACATTGGGTACCCGCGCTCACTGGAGGTGTACAGACTCCGGGAGGGGCCCCTTACGGCCCAAGCGCAATAATAAGCCATCTCGTGGCATAATCAACAGGCTCTCGGCCTCATATCAATCACAAGCCACCTCGTGGCATAAAAAATCTGGCCCTCGGCCTCTCATATGTCACAATCGGTACCACATGCTGCGGCGCGCAGCCCGATCCCATAGTATCCTCACAACACAGGCCCTCGACCTTGCTCAGTCAGATTCTTACAAGCCACACGACAACAGTAAAACAATTACTCGGCTCAAAATCATTTATGAAATCAAAGGAGTGAATAAAACCGAGTTATGAAAACAGTAAGAATATAACATGACTGAGTGTAAACATTAAATCAAAACAGTGAGGTAAAAACAGTAGTAAAAGCCCCTAAGGGTCCAAGCAATCGGCACAAGGCCCAAACACGGCATTTAGCCCCAAACACAATAATATTTTCCAAGATATAACAATATCAAATAGTTTTCAAGTAAAATACGCGACTTAATAGTCGTACGGGATGGACCAAGTCACGATCCCCAGCGGTGCACGACCCCACGCTCGTCATCTAGCGTGTGCGTCACCTCAAACTAGCACAACGATACGAAATTCGGGGTTTCATACCCTCAGGACAATATTTACAATCATTAGTTACCTCAATCCGGTCCAAATTCTAGCCCGCAATGCCTTTGCCTCTCGACTCGGCCTCCGGATGCTCCAAATCTAACCACAATCAGATTTATGTCATCAAAATATGCTAAGGGAACAAAGCCCACTCGAAAATATCCCATTTATACCAAAATCCCGAAATTGGCCAAACCCGGCCCCCGGGCCCACGTCTCGAAATCCGACAAAATTAACATCAAAGAATCCTCATCCTCCCACGAGTCTATACATATCAAGAACATCAAAACCGGTCTTCAAATGGCCCCTCAAATCCCCACTCAAAGGTCTCTTAATCTCAAGCCCTAATTACCAGCTTTTGCTACTGATTTTCCGTGGATTTCAAGCCTAAAATGTTAAAATTCATCATAGAAACAAGTTTAGCGTCCAAAAATCTTACCTCCACGAAATCCTCTTGAATTTCCTCTTCAATTAGCTCTCCAAAGCTTTCTCCCGAATGAAATATAGTGAAAACCCACTCAAAATCGCGAAGGGTGAAATTTATATGTTCTGACCCAGCAAAACCGCATCTGCGGTCACACTATCTCATATGCGGGGCCGCATCTGCGCATAATCCTCCGCTTCTGCGGAATTTCATTAATAGGCAATTTCCGCTTATGCGGTTGCCTGATCGCACCTACGGTCATCGCGGATGCGGGGACCAAACCGCACCTGCGACCACTTCTGTGCACCTGCGCTACATATCCGCTTCTGCAGAATTCGCACCTGCAGTCCTCAATCCGCAGGTGCGGAAATGACAGGAACAGCTAAATCTGCAGCACAACTCAAACTCCAAACTTTCCGACAACCATCCGAAACCACCCCGAGGTCTCGGGACCTCAACCAAAAGCACTAATACATCATATACCACTATTCAAACTTGTACCAATCTTCAAAACACCTCAAACAACATTGAATCAACCAAATCACATCGAAATCAAGCCTAAGATTCCAAAATCTTCCAAATTACGCTTTTGATCAAAAAGTCCATCAAACCACGTCCGAATGGTCTGAAATTTTGCACACACGTCACAAATGACACCACGGACCTACTCCAACTTCTGAAATTCCATTCTGACCCCTATATCAAAATCTCACATATCAACCGGAGAACGCCAAAATCCCAATTTCGCCAATTCAAGCGTAAACCTTCCACGGACCTCGAAAATGCATTCCGATCATGCTCCTAGGACCCAAATCACCTAAAGGAGCTAACCAAATCATAAAAATTCTAATCTGAGATCATATACTAACAAGTCAAATCTTGGTCAAACCTTTCAAATTTTAAGCTTCAAACCGAGACTGTTCTTCAAAATTCATTCGGGTTACCTTGAAAACCAAAGCCAACGATTTGCATAAGTCATAATACATCACACGGGGCTAGTCATGCCCGAGAACTGGCGAGCAAAGTGCCAAAGCTCAAAACGACCGGTCGGGTCGTTACATGGTCTTAGAATGGAATGAGACACTTAATCTCTTATTTTGAAGCTTAAGTTGGAAAAAGTCAACCGGTTGTGACTTATGAGTAGAAGGTCTTGGATGTGAATTCTGAGGGTTTGGATAGCTTCGTTAGGTGATTTTGGGCTTAGGAGCGTGTTTGGAATGTAATTTGGAGGTCCGTGGTAGATTTAGGCTTGAATTGGAGAAAAGGGAAATTTGGCATTTTCCGATCGGCAGTGAAAATCTTGATATCAGGGCGGGAATGGAATTCCGAAAGTTGGAGCAAGTCCGTTGTGTGATTTGTGACGTGTGTGCAAAATTTCAGGTCATTCGGATGAGGTTTGATAGGGTTTTACATCATTTGCGGAATTCGGAAGTTTTGGAATCCTTAGGCTTGAATCCGAGCGTGATTTGGTGTTTCGATGTTGTTTTGTGTGTTCCGAAGGTCGGTATAAGTTTGAATGATGATATGTGACTTGTTGGTATGTTTTGTTGGGGTCCCGAGGGTCTCGAGGTGATTTCGGGAGGTTGACGGATCAAGGATTGGATTTGAGGAAGTGCTGAAAATTCCTTCAGCTGTCATAACCGCACCTGCGGAGTGGGAACCGCAGGTGCGACGTCCGTAGGAGCGAGGAAGCAGCCGCAGATGCAGCCATAGGTGAAAAGGCTATGAGCCGCAAGTGCTGAAGAAGGAACGCACATGCGTGACCGCAGGTACGGGTAAGAGGTCGTAGATGCGGTTAAGAGAGTATAAGTGAATACCGCAGATGCGGTTGGTTGGACCGCAGAAGCGGTCCCGCAGGCACGGATAATGGAGCGCAGGTGCGTAAATCGCTTGGTAGAAAGTATAAAAGGCCATCTTCGCAAAATTTTAGTCTTTTATCCACCATTTTTGAACAAGTTGGAGCTTGGGAGCTGTGATTTGAAAGGGGAAATCAAGTGTTTTCAGTGAGGTAAGCTACTTGGGCCTTGTATCTTGTGTTTATGGCAATTATTCCATTGTTTAATCATGGTTTTAGTGAGAAAATTAAGGGAGAAATTGGGAGATTAGGGCTTGAAATTGGAGAATTCAATTAGGGATTTGAGGGGCCATGTGAGGTCCGATTTTGATGATTTTGGTATGTATAGATTCGTGAGAGGATAAGGATTCTAGTGTTGTGATTTTTATCGGATTCCAACACGTGGGCCCGGGGCCGGGTTTGGCAATTTTAGGAATTTTGATCTAATTTGATAATTTTAGCGCGGGCTTTGTTCCTTTGGCATGTATTGATGTTATAATTATGATTTTGGATAGATTCGGGGCGATTTGAGGCCGAGTCGAGAGGCAAGGGCATTGCAGAGTAGATTCTTGTCTGGTTCGAGGTAAGTAACTATTGTAAATCTAGACCTGAGGGTATGAAACCCCGGAATTTCGTACTATTTGGATAAATGAGCTGACGCATATGCTAGGTGACGGGCTTGTGGGCGTGCACCCGTAGGGATTGCGACTTGTTCCGTCCTGTGGCAATTGTAGAGTTGCATATTTTGATAAATTCTATATGATATCTATGTGTTTTAGAAATGATTCTGTTAACTTGGGCTGAATGCCATGTTTGGGGCTTTGTGCCGTACTGTTGGACCCTCAGGGGCATGTTACTGTTATCTTCACATTGTTTTTGATAGAAAGCATTATCCTCAGCAATGGTTTATACCCGTTTATTGTTAAGTCTTGTTCCTCGCTCTATTTTTAATATTTATGAAAGTGTTTTGGGCTGAGTTCTCTGAGTTAGCACTGAGATGCCCGAGTGGCTTGTGAGGTTGATGAGTGAGTGAGGCCGAGGGCTGGATTGTGAGGATAGTTTTGGATCGGGTTGCATGCCGCAGCATTATATATATGTATATATGGATCGGGCTACACGCTGCAGCAATATATTGGATCGGGCCGGCACCGCGACGATATAACGCTTGGGCTGTAGGAGCCCCTCCGGAGTCTGTACACCCCTACTGAGCGCAGTCGACTATATTTTTGGATCGGGCTGCACGCCGCAACGGTTATTATTATTATGAGATACTTATTGAGCGTGAGTGCATATTTGGCGAAAGTTGAGTCCTGAGTGACTGAGAGGCTTGCCCGAGGGGTTATATATATATATNTCAAAAAGCTTACTACTATTTTAGATGTGGAAGGTTGTGAAAAACTTGAAAGGCTTCCCTCTAAATTTTGAATATCTAAATTTTGCTGGTTGTCGGAGTTTGAGAAAAGTTTCAGAAATTTAGCAAAATGTGAATCGCTTAACAAAATTCAAGCAGCCAAACTTTGGGGTACTTGAACTACAATCATCATTCCTGAGCTATCTAGATTTGAGTGGCTGCAGTAAAATTGAAACGCTTCCTAGCAGCATGTGCAAGTTGAAAAAATTTGAAGTGTCTGTACCTCAATCGCTGTACCAAACTAAAGAACTTGCCGGAAGACATTTGTGAACTAGTGAAACATCAATTTGGTGCACCCCAAATTCCATCACCCAGACTTTATTTATAATTGTTACTTACTCAGTTGGCATACTCATGTTACACCCTGCACCTTGTGTGCAGATCCAGGTGCCAGAGCATCCTAGTGAGAGTCGTCCTTTGCCTTCAGAGCATTTCAGAGATTGCAAGGTAGCTGCACGGCGTTCACAACCCTGCCTTTCTCCCTCCTATCTTTAGTATTTTATTTATTAGACTCATTTTAAATTGAGTAGACAATATCATATTGTATTCAAGTGGCTCATGACTAGTGACACCGGGATCGGGCAGTGTTTAACTTTTGCGTATTTGTTTCGCTTATTTTGATTTATTAAAATGAATGATTTCTAATCGTATATGATTAGTAAATGAATTAAGGAAAAGACCCTTTTATTGATTTAGATGTTGAATTTGGTTGGCCTAGTACTGTGATAGGCGCCATCACAACCAGGATGGTTTGGGGTCGTGACAAAATTTCTCATATGCATTTACATTGTCGCATCTGCGACCTCCGCTTCTGCGGAACAATTTCACCTCTGCGAAGCCTCCCTGAAGACCAGCCTTTAGCACCTGCGAGACTTAGCCCACTACTGCGCACAAGCAGGTGCGGTGCACAATCCTGCTTATGCGCTCAGTCTCGCTTCCGCACCCAAGGACATTATTTCTGCGCGACCGCAGGCGCGCCTCAAGTTTTGCATCCGCGATCTTCCTTACCCAGATCTCACCTCGCTTCTGCGATGCCTTTTGATAAGTTATACGTCTTTTGTTTTAATGTTTTGACAGACTTCATGAGAAAATCAGATAAGGAATCTGATACAATTAGTTCTCCTGCGTTCACAGTAACCAGTCAGATGTCTGGCTCAATTCTCAATAAAATCAAATAAGGGAACAGTAGAAGGAACTGATAGCATCCTAGGAAGCTCAATTCTATTCAAGGATAAGGATGAAGCTTTGGAATCTCAAAGAGGGCCTTTAACAAAATCTAAAGCTAAAAAGTTGCAAAACAAGGTCATTGGACTTCAAGAGCGATCAAAGAAGTTGTTAGTTGGGAGGAAGAGCTTAAGGATAAAGGATATGAGTTATATAGGTGTCATAATATTTTATGGCTCAAATTCATTTCCAAGAAGAGGTGGATTAGATCCCAAGAAACATCCTTTGAAGAAGGTCCAATAAGGCCACTCTTGGACCAATTTGGCACCTAAAATGTGTCCAAACTTACAGTCCATGAATTCCTACATAAAGCCACGTTTTTATAACATAAAAAGGACTTACTTGATGTTCAAGAAGGGTACAATAGGCGTGCTAAATGTTGAGTGCAAGTTGGTGCAAAATTGCATGCAAATTTCCTTCAAGATTTTCAAGATTCTATCCAAGATTTGTTTGGGACTTATTTCCATATATTATGTGACTATATTTATTGCTTTCCTAGTTAGTTAAGGTTATGTTTTCCTTTTACTGAGATTTTTGGAATTCCTTTCCAAGAATGACTTGGTTTTTGCTTCCAAGTATTTTCCTTTTCCTAAGGTAGCTGGACTTGATGTACAAAATAGTTTAGGACTTTATTTACTTGTTTTTTTAAGTAGAATTTTGTGACCCCTCTCTATATAAAGGGGTGTATTCTTTGTTTTTAGAGTTAGATTATTTAAACTATTATCAATTAAAATTGTGAGACTTTTCTTGCACTCTTGCGTGTGGCTACTCTTGGATTTATTCTTCAACCTTCAAGACTCAACTTAAGGTGGTAAGATTAAACTCTTTCAAAATCGTAGATCGTTTCTAGGTATTCAAGAAAGGTGATAATTTTAGGCTTATTGTTGTTCTTGTTATTCTAAAGGGTCAGGTTTCACAATCTATCTCTTGTTTTTAATTCTCTACCAAAGGCGATTAGTTCTTTGTTAGCTAATTGTTGTTGTTAGGATTCAACTTCAAGAAAAGACTTCTTTGATAGCATCAAGGACAATGATAGAGTTTTGGAAGCTCCAAGAAGGCCATTTATAAGATCTCAAGCTAAAGAATTGCATACTAAGGTTGCTGGACTCCAATGGCAAATAAAGAAGCTTTTAATTGTAGAAGAAGAGCTCAAGCCCAAAGGAGATGAATTATCCAAGTTTTACAATTATTTGGTGGCCCAAATTGAAGTCCAAGAGGAGGAAGATTTGGTCCGAACATTAGCCCTTGAAGTCCACCAAAAGGGCACCCAGAAGAGCTTAAAATGAGCTTAAAAGAGGTCCAAAAGGGGGCATTTCAAAAGGAGCCCAATTGGAGTCCAAACCAATGGCCCAAACTAGTAGTTTTAAGGCCCAAATCTGCCCCTAAGGGTTTGGCTACCCACCCTCCTATTTTTATTAGCTTTTATTAGGTTTTGTAGTATTTAGCTTAGCCTCCAAGTTAGGGTTTGCCTTGGCAGCCACCCTACCTAGTTTTAAGGATTTTTACCTCCTATAAATAGGAGTTCTTTTCATTCATTGTGGTATTTGATTATTGATTTATAATATTATACTTTGAGAGTTCTTTTGAACCTTTGTTACTTATGCTTTGAGATTTATCTTTCAACCTTTACTAGTTCATAGTTCAAGGTAGTAAGATAACTTCTTTATTGTGATATCATTGATTCCTTTGTGGTATTCTTAGAAGGCGATTAATACTAGTTATTGATTGTTGTTTCAAGTTACTCGTAAAGCGGTCAAGATCCGAATCTATTGTTTTTGATTTGTTCTTAAGTAAAGGCGTTTGATTTCTTCAATAAATCAAAACGTTGTTGCTTGGATCTTGTCAAGGCTATAGAGCTTGCGTTCTTGGAAGTTCTTGGAATTCTTTCCCTAAATTTTCCCATATCATTTATTTTCTGCACTTTGATTCTAGTCGTTCAATTTCTTATTGTTATTGCTTCCGCATTTACTTCTTAAATTCTTACTCTAGTTTGGATTCCCGACCTTGCTGTTATCAAGTGGTATCAGAGTGGTTCTATCAAGATTTCGTTCTTGATAATTCTTGGGATTTTTTGAATACTAAGAGCAAAAAAAAATGTTACTGTAGCATCGTGAATAGTAACTTGAAAAAAAAGTTTAAAAAAAATGAAAATCAGTTAAAAAATAAAGAAAAGAAAAGAATTGCTTGCTCTCCAAGAAATTTCTTTTGTATTTAATTTGTTTCCAAAAATTAACAAAGAAAACAAGAAGAGGGGATCCTAGATTTCAAAGATAAGAAAAAAATTCGATTTTTCTTACTCTTTCTGATCTAAATATACCTTTCCTTTTTTTTCGTGTCTTGTTTCAACCGAGCCTACTAGTTCTAGGATTTGGTTCTTCTTTCATTCGTTCCCCAAAAATCTATATTTTACTACTAAGAACTTCATACGAGTTGGGTTTAATTATAAATATACAAAGTATTTTGTTCAAAGGTTATTTCGAGAGGAAAAGCAAGTGTGTGTGAGAACAATTGAGGGAAAAGCCAATTTGTGGGATACAATTTAATTATTTTTTTAAGATGTCGCACACAGGTAGTGATGATGAACAAAGGGTTCTCCAAGAAGCCGAAATCAAAGCAAGAAATGATTTTACCTTGCAAGCTATGCATCAACAATTCGAAAGGTGGAATTTGCAATTCCAAGAAATGAGGAACACCATTGCTGAGCAAAATGATACAATAGCGGAACTTAGGAGGGGAAATAATGTTAGGCTCCAAGCTAGGAGAAATGTACCCCTTGCTCCCATTGTAAATCAAGAAAACCCTACAGATGACTTTAATGATATTGATTTTAATAGGGTGGGAAAAGATATGAGGGGACAAAGAGGTAGAGTAGAATATGACAATATAAGTAGTATAAAGATGAAGATGCCATTTTTCAAGGGAACAAGGGATCCAGACTTGTATCTTGATTGGGAGAGAAAGGTTGAAGCCATCTTTGACTATCACAACTACTCTGAAGGTAAGAAGGTTAAACTTGCTGTTGTTGAGTTTTCTGAATATGCTGCTATTTGGTGGAAAAAGCTTACTAGGGATAGACTGCAAGAAGGATAAGCACCAATTGCTACTTGGGCTGAGATGAAGAGGGTGATGAGGAAGAGATTTGTCCCATCACACTTTCGAAGAGAGCAACAACAACGTCTTCAAACATTGAAGCAAGGGTCCATGTCTGTGGATGAATACTTTAAGGCTATGGATATGGCTATGATCCAAGCTAACTGTGTGGAGGAAGAAAAGGCTACAATGGCTAGGTTTTTAAATAGTTTAAATAAGGAAATAACTGATGTAGTAGAATTACAACAATATGTAACAATAGATGAGTTAGTTGATTTGTCTGTAAAGGTAGAAAAGCAAAATAAAAGAAAGCAAACTAGCTCATGGAAAGGTAGGTCCAACACCATCTCCAAGAAGCCATAGCCGAATCAAGAGATGCAGAGTTCTTCTAGACCTCAAGAAGACAAGGGTAAAAGAAAATTTGAGAACAAAGAGGGAGGTTAAACCTTTAACCCTAAACCTTCTACACCTTCTAGTTCTATTAGTGTTATAAATGTAAAGGAAGGGGACATATGATTCTTGAATGTACAAGTAGAAGAAACATCATTCTTAGAGAAGGTGGGGGATATGAGATTGAAAAAAGTGAGGGAGAAGAAGAAAAGGGAGATGTGAGTGATGAAGACGATGTAGAACTGCCTCATACTGGTATGATTGGGGTGGCTAGGAAGATTATGAGTGGAGAATACGAGAGTAATAAATGTGAGGAAGAGGAGAGAGGTGTGAGTAAAGATGAAGATGAAGTAGAACTACCTTTTAATGATGGCATGATTGGGGTAGTTAGGAGGATTATGACTATCAATTTGGGAAGCAATAGTGAAGAACAAAGGGAGAATATATTTCATACTAGGTGTGGGATAAAGGGGAAAACGTGTTCTATGATCATTGATAGTGTAGTTGTGCTAATGTGGTGAGTCATACTTTGTGGAAAAACTGGGACTTGCATGCATGAAACACCCTACTCCCTATAGACTGTAATGGTTAAATGATAGTGGTGAACTAAAGGTAAACAAACAATGCATGATTTCTTTCAATGTTGGTAGATATGAGGATGATATTCTTTGTGACATAATCCCAATGCAAGCTTGTCATATCTTACTAGGTCGTCCTTGGCCGTATGATAGGAATATTTTTCATGATGGAAGGAAGAATAGATATTCTCTTGAGCTTAATGGCAGGAAATTTACTCTTGCACCTTTATCTCCTTCTCAAGTGTTTGAAGATCAGAAGAGATTAAGGTAAACGATGGGAAAACCAAGGGGAGGGATAAAAAGTGAGCTTGAGGGAAATGAAAAGAAAGGAGGCCAAGAGTTAGAAAAAAAAAGATGGCCGAGAGAAAGACAGAGAGGGTAGCAATTTGAGAGGAGAGATAAAAAGGGGTTTGAGTGAAAAAAATAGAAGGTCTTGGTGAGGGGAAAGAGGCTAAGGAAAGTAAAAAAGGGAGTTTCTATATAAAAGCCAAAGAGTGTTTGAATGCAAGAAAAGAGGGGTTGCCCATAATACTACTTACTTACAAAGAAGCTTTGATTAATTCTGAGTTACTAACTTCTTCTTTGCCAAGTAGTATTTCTTCTCTTTTGCAGGATTTTGAAGATGTCTTTCTTGAAGATATTCCTAATGGATTGCCACCTTTACGTGGCATTGAGCATCAAATTGATTTTGTGCCTGGATCACAAATCCCAAATAGGCCTGCTTATAGGAGTAATCCAGAAAAGACAAAAGGGCTTCAAAGGCAAGTTGAGGAATTGCTTGAGAAAGGCTTTGTGAGAGAGAGCATGAGCCCTTGTTCTGTTCCCGTCCTATTGGTACCCAAAAAGGATGGAACTTGGAGGATGTGCGTGGATTTTAGAGCAATCAACAAGATAACGGTAAAGTATCGCCATCCTATTCCTCGTCTTGATGACATGTTGGATCAACTACATGGATACAATGTATTTTCTAAAATTGATCTAAAAAGTGGTTACCATCAGATTCGAATGAATTCCGGAGATGAATGGAAAACTACTTTTAAGACCAAATATGGGCTTTATGAGTGGTTAGTTATGCCTTTTGGTTTGACTAATGCACCTAGCACTTTCATGAGATTAATGATTCATATCTTTAAGGATTTTCATGGGAAATTTGTTGTGGTGTACTTTGATGATATCTTGATCTTTTCTAACACTTTAGAGGAGCATGTAGAACACCTAAAACAAATTTTTGAAGTTCTTAGAAAGCAACTTTTATTTGCTAATCTTGAAATGTGTACTTTTTGTGTGGATCGTGTGATTTTCTTGGGTTTTGTAGTTAGTTCTAAAGGAGTTTGAGGTTGATGAAGAGAAAATCAAAGCAATAAAGGAATGGCCTAAACCTAAGAGTGTAACTGAAGTTAGGAGTTTTCATGGACTTGCTAGTTTTTATAGGAGGTTTGTGAGAGACTTTAGCACCATTTCTTCTCCTTTAACTGAAGTTATTAAAAAGGATAAGATTTATACATGGGGAAAAGAACAAGATGATGCTTTTAACTTGTTGAAAGAAAAGTTATGTTCTGCTCCTTTGCTACAATTGCTTGATTTCTCTAAATCTTTTGAAATTGAATGTGATGCTTCTGGCAAAGGAATAAGTGCTGTTTTGATGCAAGATTCTAAACCTATTTCCTACTTTAGTGAGAAGTTGAGTGGAGCCACATTGAAGTATTCCACTTATGACAAAGAGCTATATGCTTTGGTAAGGGCTTTAGCAACATGGCAACATTACTTGTGGCCAAGAGAGTTTGACATTAGAACTGACCATGAATCCTTGAAGTACTTAAAGAGTCAAGGTAAGCTTAGTAGGAGGCATGCTAAGTGGGTTGAATTCATTAAAACTTTTCCTTATGTAATTTCTTACAAACAAGGGAAAGAGAATGTTGTTGCTGATGCACTTTCAAGAAGGTATGTCTTAGTTGCTACTCTGACTTCTAAGTTGATGGGTTTTGATCAAATCAAGGGACTTTATGCTAATGATGTTGATTTTGGCAAGATTTTTGCAGATTGTAAGTTGGGTCCTTTTGAGAGGTGTAATCTTCAAGATGGGTTTCTTTTTAAGAAAAATTGGTTGTGTATTCCTAAATATTCTTTACGTGAAGTATTTGTAAGGGAAGCACATTGTGGAGGCCTTATGGGTCACTTTGGAGTCCCAAAGACACTAGATATACTTGCTGAAAATTTCTTTTGGCCTGGCATGAGAAAAGATGTTGAAAGAGTGTGTGCACAATGTTTGGAATGTAAACAAGCTAAATCTAAAATGTTACCACATGGTCTTTACATGCCATTACCTGTTCCTACTTCACCTTGGATTGATATTTCTATGGATTTTGTGTTAGGTTTTCCTAGAATAAGGTATGGTAAGGATAGTATATTTGTTGTGGTAGATAGGTTCTACAAAATGGCTCGTTTTATTCCTTGTTTAAAGGACGCTTCACATGTTGCTGATCTATTTGTAAAAGAAGTTGTTAAATTGCATGGTATACCTAGAACTATTGTTAGTGATAGGGATGCTAAGTTTTTGAGCCGCTTTTGGCATGTATTTTTGAGGAAGTTAGGCACTAAATTGTTGTTTTCTACTTCTTGTCACCCACAAAGTGATGGACAAACTGTTAATAGAACCTTAGGAAGCATGTTGAGGGCTGTTTTGAAAGGTAAATTAACTTCTTGGGAAGATCACTTACCTATGATTGAATTTGCTTACAATAGAACAATCCATTCTTCTACAGGTATGTCTCCTTTTGAGGTTGTTTATGGTTTTAATCCCTCTACTCCCCTTGATTTATTACCATTACCTACTAATTATATTTCTAATCTTGATGGTAGGACAAAGGCTGAAATGATGAAAAAAATTCATGAGCAAACAAGGCTTGCAATTGAGAAGAAAAATGAGCAAACTGCCTTGAGAAAGAATAAGGGTCGAAAACAAGTTGTTTTTCAACCTGGAGATTTAGTTTGGGTTCACTTTAGGAAGGAGAGATTTCCTTCCAAAAGGAAGTCAAAGTTGCATCCTAGAGGAGATGGCCCATTTGTGATGACCCAAAATGTCATCTTTAAATTAAATAATTATCTCGGTATTTAAAGACCTTGAAAAACGTTATTAATCATTTCTCGACTTGCGTGCGCAGTCCGTATAATTTTCTGGAGGGTTTTTATGTGAAAAATGGATTAAAATGTGAATTAGAGCTTTAAAACTCAACTGAGTTGACTTCGGTCAACATTTTGGGTAAACGGATCCCGACCCCTGATTTGACGGTCCCGGAAGGTCCGTGGAAAAATATGGGACTTGGGCGTATGCCCGGAATCGAATTCCGAGGTCCCAAGCCCGAGAAATGAATTTTTGAAGAAAATTGTTTTCTGGAAATATCTATGAGATTTGGAAATGAATTGTGATTAGAACTTGACAGTATAGGGCCCGTATTTTGGTTCCGGCACCCGGTACAGGTCTTATATGTGATTTGAGATAAGTCTCTGAAGTTTGGTAAGACACGAACTTGTCACGACCCGGATTTTCCCGCCCTCGGGAGTCGTGATGGCGCCTACTAGTGAAAGCTAGGCAAGCCAACCAACTGAACTATTTACCTTGTTTCCATTTTTAATCCGATAACAGTTAAGAGCCAACAATTAGATAACAACAGAATTGAATAAGCGGAAGGCTGCATTGTAAAGTTTTAAATAATACTGCTAATACCAATCGATGATAGAGTTGTGGGATCGTTGCTACGTGTTAGTTTTCCCGCTATTGAACTGTTCCCTTTATGCCAGTATTCTTTTTTGTGGTTATTCCTATGAGCTGGTTCTACCATTTTCTCGTGATTTACAGCCCATGAGTTGATTTACTTGTCTTACTTTGTATTATTGTCATTTATTGTTTTTATATGTATTGCGGTGATGTTCAGTCCTTCTGTTGTGATGTAACTCTTGATTCTGTTAGTTGCGTTGTGTATTTATTTTGGGACTACGGATGTGGGATTCCGGTAGCTCCCCCTTGTTTGTTTACTTTGGGACTACGGGTTAGATTCCCGGGAGATCCCCCTGCACATTTACTTTGGGAATACGGGTTAGATTCCCGGGAGATCCCCCTGCACAGTTATATGGAACTACGGGAATGCACCCGGTAGATTCACCCAGTACTGGGTATTTACATTTGAGACTACGGATCGGGATTCCGGTAGATCCCCGCGCATTATGAGTTGGACTACGGGACTGCACCCGGGAGATCCACTGGATATTTACATTTGGGGAGTACAGGACGGTATCCTGGGAGATCCCCGGTTGTTATCTCTGTGATTGAGCTGTACTCCTTCCGTGATTATTTTATCTCTGTTGTAATTGTTGTTATCAATTCAAGTGTTTTAATGGTTTAGATTCCTTTACGGCTGTGATCCTTTGTGTGGGAATTCATAGTGTTGACAATACCTCGCCCTATTTGTTTCATATATATTCAATACTTCAAATTTCAACAACTGTTACATTTTTAACTCAATTGATTTCTCAACTAAATTTTTCTTAAACCGTTTGCGGTTGTACTTTACTTAAGAAGGAATTTCTACTAAGTTAATTTATCAAATCCCTAGATAAAAGTAATAATCCATTCGATGTTGTATTCTAATTGAAACATGGTACTTTATTTATTCAAATAATTTCTAAAAATAACTTCATCTTTTCGTGATGAGTTTCAAATGGGTTTAGAAGTTGTACTCTACTTCTTGTTAAGTAAATGAGGCTCCGTGAACATTCTTACATTGTATTGGGTTATGGACCCTATGAACTGAGTAACCTGAGAACGTTGTTGCGCAACGTGAAACAGAAATCTGTGGGTACAAGGTGCCGGGGGAAATATATATTATTTATGATTATGAAATGAGGCGTCACAATGTGACCGTTACTCGAAAGAGTAATATTCGAAAGATGTTTGTTTGAAGGAAATATATTTCAAAGATATTTATAGTTGAAGGACTTGATTAATTGATTGCACTTGTATACATTATTCGTTGAGCAATATTTATGGTGTTTTTGTTGCCTGCTATTTATATCACTAGATGATCATTATTGTCATCATCGTTATCTGCTTCCTATTATTCTTGTACGCTATATTGCACAGGTTTATTTGGTAGTCTGGTCCTAGCCTCGTCACTACTTCGCCGAGGTTAGGCTAGGCACTTACCAGCACATGGGGTCGGTTGTGCTGATACTACACTCTGTACTCTTTTGTACAGATCCCAGTGCTGTAGACTTCGGACCGCAGTGAAATTTGCTGTTTCTTGTTCATCAGGCGACCCGAGGTAGTCCTGCAGGCGTCCGCAGGCCTTGGCGTCTCCTTCTATCTACTATTCCTTTTTCCTTCATGTATTTCCAGAGACAGTGCTGTATTTATTTCTTTCAGACCTTTATTTGTAGTACTCTTAGACAGTCTGTGAAGTTGTGACACCAGTCTTGGGTAGATTTTGTTATGGATTGGTATTAGTAGTATTATTTAAAACTTTACAATGCAGCCTTCCGCTTATTCAATTTTGTTGTTATCTAATTGTTGGCTCTTAACTGTTATCGGATTAAAAATGGAAACAAGGTAAATAGTTCAGTTGGTTGGCTTGCCTAGCTTTCACTAGTAGGCGCCATCACGACTCCCGAGGGCAGGAAAATCCGGGTCGTGACACCATTTCAAGTCCTTGAAAGGATTGGAGACAATGCTTACAAGCTGGACCTTCCTGGTGAGTTTCAAGTAAGCGCTACATTTAATGTTGCTGACTTGTCTTTGTTTGATGTAGGATCGAATTCGGGGACGAATTCTTTTCAAGAAGAGGGAAATGATAGCATCAAGGACAATGATAGAGTTTTGGAAGCTCCAAGAAGGCCATTTACAAGATCTCAAGCTAAAGAATTGCATACTAAGGTTGCTGGACTTCAATGGCAAATAAAGAAGCTTTTAATTGTAGAGGAAGAGCTCAAGCGCAAAAGAGATAAATTATCCAAGTTTTACAATTATTTGGTGGCCCAAATTGAAGTTCAAGAGGAGGAAGATTGGTTCCCAACATTAGCCCTTAAAGTCCACCAAAAGGGCACCCATAAGAGCTTAAAATGAGCTTAAAAGAGGTCCAAAAGGGGGTGTTCAAAAGGAGCCCAATTGGAGTCCAAACCAATGGCCCAAACTAGTAGTTTTAAGGCCCAAATCTGCCCCTAAGGGTTTTGGCCGCCCACCCTCCTAATTTTTATGGGAGAATTACATCCCTTGTCACTTGGCCCAACAACCCATCAGAAAATGGCCCATGTTTGAAGCCCTTACTCAGTATAGCCCAGGTTGTACATAATCTAAAAATTAATTTTCACCAGTTAGACAACCCTTTATTTCTTCGTTCCCCTTTTTTCTTCGTTCCCCTTTTTTCTTCGTTCTTCTTCTCCTTCCCATGTTAGCCTTTGCACCACAAAATTTCTCTACTATTGTTATTCTCCTCCTATTCTTTTCCGAATTTCAATGGTTAACTAAGGATTTGAAAAATAAAAGTCACCATTACAAGTGGTTCGAAGATTCGATTTCAGAAATTGAGTTTTCCGATTTTTTAGTTGTTTGGAATGGGTGTTCTCTCAATTGATTGGAATCATCAAGATGTGTTCAAAACTTAAATTTCAAGTGATTTGGAGTAGATTTAGGCTATATTTTAGTTAAATTTCAGAAATTGAGTTTTCTGATTTGTTATTTGTTTGGAATGGGTGTTGTCTCAATTGATTGGATTCGTCAAGATGAGTTCAAAACTTAAATTTCAAGTGATTTGGAGTAGCTTTAGGCTATATTTGAGTTAAATTTTAGAAGATGCCCAAGGAAGAAGAAGAACACGTGAAGCTCCATTGATAGGATTCATTTGTATAATATTGTATAAATAGTATATAATAGTGTATAAACACAACTTATACACTATTATATCCAAGGTTGATACATTATTTACATGTATTTGGTGAATTTCTCGCATTTTCTTCTTCTTCTTCTTCTTCTTCTTCTTCTTCTTCTTCTTCTTCTTCTTCTCATTCTTCTTATACACCTATATACATAGTGTATCAAGAATATTTTCACTCTGTGATTATACATCTTTATACACTATTATACAACTATATACATACTGTACCTCTTTGTATAAAAGTGTATAACATTGTATAAAAGTGTATAAGCATCGCTGACGAAATTTTTGTACAATTTTCACTTGCAATTCTTGTATAAAACTAGTCCAAATCTCCAGCAAATAACTTCAAACTTTGTATACAACCTACTTAGACTATTTCTAATAAGTTCAAACAATACCCACTCCAAATTTCTCACAAAATCATAATCGAAATTTAACAAGATTAGCATTAAAGGAGGTGAGATTTTAGGTTTCTCGCGTCTGTTTTTGCGTTTTGCAGTTGTGATAGGTATGTATAAACCTGAAGATATACAAAATAAAAAAAAAACAGAGAAGTATTGGTTATGGAAGAAGGCACGAATTAGTGTTGACCGAATGGGGAACTAATTTTTCTTTATAGTTTTGTTTGCATATGATTCTTTTTCATTAATTAAATTAAATATTTATGGGTGAAAAATGAGGAGAGAGCTACAATAGGGGTAGGTAGGAATAAATGAGGTTGTTATAATTAGAGGGAATGAGAAAAGAAAAGATCTTATTGATATTTGGCTACACATTTGCAAACTTGTAACTGGGCTAAAATAGTGCAAGGTCAACTGATGAAGTGCATTATTCTGTAATTTTGTCAATTTTAATTAGCTTTTATTAGGTTTTCTAGTATTTAGCTTAGCCTCCAAGTTAGGGTTTGCCTTGGCAGCCACCCTACCTAGTTTTAAGGATTTTTACCTCCTATAAATAGGAGTTCTTTTCATTCATTGTGGTACTTGATTATTGATTAATAATATTATACTTGAGAGTTCTTTTGAACCTTTGTTGCTTATGCTTTGAAATTTATCTTTCAACCTTTACTAGTTCATAATTCAAGGTAGTAAGATAACTTCTTTATTGTGATATCATTGATTCCTTTGTGGTATTCTTAGAAGGCGATTAATACTAGTTATTAATTGTTGCTTCAAGTTACTCGTAAAGCGGTCAAGATCCGAATCTATTGTTTTTGATTTGTTCTTAAGTAAAGGCGTTTGATTTCTTCAATAAATCAAACGTTGTTGCTTGGATCTTGTCAAGGCTATAGAACTTGCGTTCTTGGAAGTTCTTGGAATTCTTTCCCCGAATTTTCCCATATCATTTATTTTCTGCACTTTAATTCTAGTCGTTCCATTTCTTATTGTAATTGCTTCCCCATTTACTTCTTAAATTCTTACTCTAGTTTGGATTCCCGACCTTGCTGTTATCAACAGTAGCACCGGGGACAGCTCCCCCGACCGAACAGGTACCGGAGAGGTCGAGTAATAATGGGTCGATGGCCGATCCCGTTATTGTAAAGATGCTCGAAGACCTCACCAGAAGGACCGAATCGGGCGAGAAAATGATAAAATCCAACGATAAGAAGGTCGAGACTTACAACTCTAGGGTCGACCAAATTCTAGGAGCGCCCCCGATCTTGAAAGGTGCGAACTCAAAGAAGTTCGTACAGAAGCCGTTCCCACAAGAAGCGGCCCCGAAACCCATTCCAAATAAATTCAGAATGCCAATGGAACGTCTGTCACACCTCCTTTCTTACCACCCCGAAAGGTAATTTAAGGGAGTTTTTCCAATTAAAGTGACATTATTCGGAATGGGATTATTTTATTTATTTTTATCAGAGTCGCCACTTGGAATAGTTTATTTGGTGTCCAAAGTCACCGGTTTTTTTTTTAAAAATCCCAAATCGAGGAAAATCGACTTCATTTTAAAAGTCTGCGAAACCAGAAATTCTAAGTAAGGAATTCTGTTAACCCGGGAGAAGGTGTTAGGCATTACCGGGTTCCGTGGTTCTAGCACGGTCGCTTAAACTATTAATAAAATTGGCCTATTATCTGATTTACTACATGTTTTAAACCTATTGTGCATTTTTAGCTTTATAACCGCCTTTTAATTATTTAAAACCACTTCTTAGGATTTATGGAATTATTTTTGGAACAAGTTACGATTGTCGTACACTTGCCGTTTTGGAACACACCGCAAACCACGCTACATGAAATGCACCCGCGATTCGTGACATGTGTATTTATTATTGTTCAAAGTTGTTACGATTGGGTCACATGAAATGCACACCCGATTTTGGGTATTAGGTATCATAACTATGTCATGGGAACCGTACCCATAGTCACAACGATTTAATTACGTGTCTAAAGCAAACTATGATGTTCAAATTATTTACTTAGTGTTCGAGATTATTGTAAGGCCAACAATTATGAAATTTATTGGTGGATCAGGGGTGGAGTTTTATACTATTGGTAAGTTAAATTAAAAAAAACTTATGCCCATATGAGTAAAAATGAAGATATAAGAAATAATCTCTGAAAATCAAAACTCACAAGCTAATGCGAACTAATCGTCGGCCCCTTTGGTTGATTAATTCAATTAACCGAATTGTTCCTAATATTGAAACATTATTTTAAGATCTAAATTTCCAAAGTAATGCCCAACCTTGTATCCTACTATCCACTAATCATAAAGGTCTAAAACACATTTCTTAATCCCAAAACCATTCCAGCTAGCTCAACCAAACAAACTTCATATTTTGGTAATCTAATAATAAAGCTAACAGGATATTCTTCTTACAAAGAGAAAGCTGGAGATCAAACCAAGTTCCTTGACATTTCAGGGGAAAGAGAGACTTGAGAGCACAATTACCTTACAGTGAAATTCAAAACCAGAACATACCCCAACTAAATCAAATCAAGAGAAACCGAAACAACATCCAACACAGACCCAATCCAGTAAGCAAAAAGAAGCTACTACCATACAAAAACCCTTCACTATCCAAATCTAGTAACTGCTAAATAAACAGTAAATTCAAACTTAACAAATTAACACTAAACATGAAACTTATATTAGAGCTAACAGCATCTAGCCGCCGACAAATAAACTGACTAATGAAAGCATGATAG
>NW_017670751.1:119359-146006 GCF_001879085.1 Nicotiana attenuata
AACTTAATGGCATTAGAAACTGTTAATTACTACCCGACCGGGGTGTCACAAGTCACGAGCATCTAAGGAAACCTTAACACAACTACAGGCCAATAAATATATACAAGTAAAATTTTTGGAAAACAAAAGACAACATCCGGTGCCGCGAACGCTGGCGGTCACCTTGCTCAGCTACAATAACAATACCTTCAATCCGCTAATAACCCGCTACCGGGTGAACGATACCTGCAACTGCACGCGAGGTGCAGGGAGTAATGTGAGTACTTCCAACTCAGTGGTAATAGACATATATAATGGCTGAAAGTAAGAAATTCCGCAATATTACAATATAAAGCTATAATCAGCGATTCAGCACATAAAACGGTGGAACAACAACAATACCAGGACAAGTAAGACAGATAGGTATAAATGCATGAATGCAATGCAATGCACATGACCGCTGGGGCGCGCAGCCCGATCCATTTGGGTACCCGCGCTCATTGTGGGGGTTCAGACTCCGGAGGGGCTCCTACAGCCCAAGCGTAATATCATCGTAGCATTCGCTGCAGCGTGCAGCCCGATCCACACTCAGTCCAGATATATATATGCATGCAAGCCACTCGGGCACAGTCAAATTGTTCATTTTCAGTTTCAATTATTAGGAATTATAGAGCTAAGTGTTTAAAACTTTATTTATTTACTAAACATTTTGAGGCAGTGTCTAACTCAGGACTGATATCATGAAATATGCTAAGCATCATGGAAGCAGTGATAAGGATCCCTGAAGGATGCAAATGATATGCACAAAGCCCCAAACATATTCATAAAACCCAAGTAGGATGATTACCAAATAATTTCTAGTCAAGAACACAGTACGAACATAATTCGGAACGGACTAGGTCACAATCCCCAGTCACAATCGACCCCGCACTCGTGATAGAGTACGTGTCTCGCCTCAATATAGCGTCACAATGTGATATACCGGGGTTTCAAACCCTCAGGTCATCATCTACATCTATTACTCACCTCAAGCCGGCCACAAGTCTAGCTCGCTATGCCTTTGCCTTTCGAATCAACCTCTTCGCACGCCGAATCTGATTAAGACCACAACGAATACATTACAATAGGCTAAAGAAACATAACCCAATCGAAAAGACTCGAAAAACACCAAAATTCACTAAGTTGGCAAAACCCGAGCCCCGGGCCCACTTCTCGGAAAATTACCAAATTTACATCACTGGATTCCTCGTCTCGCCACGAGTCTACACATACCAATTTTACCAAAATCGGAGTTCAAATGCCCTTTCAAAATCCATTTTTACATCACAACTTTTCAAGCCCTAGCTTGACCCGTTTTTGATGAGTTTTCCACAATTTACATGTAATTTCTACCATAAACTCGAATATTTAGACCAAAGAACTTACCTCCAACTGATTGTCAGTCAAAGCCCTCGAAAATTCTCGCTCAAAGCTCTCAAAACCGCTTTAAAATGGTGGAAACCAACTCTTGTTTGCGGATGAAAACAATATAAAAAAAACCCTTCTGTAACAGTTGTTTTCGCTTCTGCGACAATTTCACCACTTCTGCGGTTTCCGCTTCTGCGGCCTACTCACCGCATCTCCGGTTTTCCCTCAAGTCGCCCAGGATCGCTTCTGCGGTGACCTCTTTTGCGGAACTTCGTCCGCTTCTGCGGAAAGCCCTGGTCCCTCAAGGACCGCTTCTGCGACCAATACGCCGCATCTGCGGAACCGCTTATGCGGTCCCTTTTCCGCAGATGCGGAAATGACAGAACCAGCAATTTCAAACTTGCGACAAACTCCGAATTCTCCGTTTAACCACCCGAATTCACCCCGAGGCCCCCGGGACCTCAACCAAAAATACCAATACATCCTAAAACCTCATTCAAACTTGTTCCCATCATCAAACCACATCAAACAACGCTAAAGCCATCAAATCACATCGAATTCAAGCCTAAGTTTCTTAAAAACTTCCGAATTACGCATTCGATCAAAAATCCAACCAAAACACCTCTGAATGACCTGAAATTTTGCACACTCTCGGAATTCCATTCCGACCCTCGGATCAAATTCTCACCCATCCACCGGAATTCGCCAAAACACTAACCTCGCCAATTCAAGCCTAATTCTACACCAGGCCTCCAAAATCAATTCCGATCGCACTCCCAAGTCACAAATCATCCCTCGAAGCTAGCCGAATCACCGGAAATCACATCCGAGCCTTCTAAATCATAAGTCAACGTCCGGTTGACCTTTCCAACTTAAGCCTTCCTTAAAGAGACTAAGTGTCTCATTTCCTATCCAAACCAATTCAATTCAACTATAACTCACTCGTTGCTGATAATGAAACATGAAGAAGCAGTAAATGGGGAAAACGGGGCTGTAATACATGAGACGACGGGTCGGGTCGTCACAAGATCAAACCAAGTTCCTTGACATTTCAGGAGAAAGAGAGACTTGAGAGCACAATTACCTTACAGTGAAATTCAAAACCAGAACATACCCCAACTAAATCAGATCAAGAGAAACCGAAACAACATCCAACACAGACCCAATCCAGTAAGCAAAAAGAAGCTACTACCATACAAAACCCTTCACTATCCAAATCTAGTAATGCTAATAAACAGTAATTCAAACTTAACAAATTAACACTAAACATGAACTTATATTAGAGCTAACAGCATCTAGCCGCCGAGAAAATAAATGACTAATGAAAGCATGATATAACTTGTTAAATCAAAATCGTCTACAAATCTGCCGAACTAGTCACGAACATGAAAACAGGAGAAGTGAAGAAAGTGATCGAAACGGACCTTTTAATAGCTGAAATATAATCTTCAATACATAAGGAGCAAAGGATTGCTAAATTCTCGTATAAACAAACCACGACCGAGACCCGCGCTGGAAACCTCGAACGGAAAATTACGACTTGCCACTTCGATTGACCTTGCGAAACCAGTGATTTAGTGGCTGGTTTTTGCTGGGTTTGAAGGTGTTTTTGGGGGTAATTTTGCTGGGTTTTGGAGCTGACTTTTATGGATCGTTTCTTGATCTGTTTCAGGGGCGATTTCGGGCAGATTTCGTAGCTGTTGATGGGTGGTTTGGTGCTGGTTTTTTTTGTGATTTTGGAGGTGAAGACTGTGTCTTAGAGGTGTAGGTGTTTTTGTCTTAGCTAAGTCTAGGTCTAGGAATTGAAAACTTAGGGTAGGGTTTCTATAATTGGGTATTTTATATGGAGGTGGAAAGGAATGATGGCCATTGGATTAGAAGGAAATAGATGCCTAGGATTAAATCTTGCACTTAAGTGGGCTAATGGGTTGAAAAAAATGGGCTAAGGGTAATTGGGTTGGACCATGTCTTTTGGGTTTGAAATTAGGCTAAAAAGACCAATTAATACAATGTATCTATAAAAATGTAAAAATTACTCTAAATTAAAATAAACTAATATAAAACTAAATACTACGAGTGAACTAATTTTTTTTTGTATTTTCAAATGTTATAATACTATAAATATAAATATACTAAGTGACTTTAACCTAAAGATGAAATGTTTTTTTTTTTTTGTAATTTTTTATTTTTTGTGACAAAAATAAAGTAAAAGAGTCAACACTATTTAGAATAGCGATACTAAACCTAAATTAAATATTTACGCTAAAATGTGTAAAATTTTGGTGAGGGTCAAAAATTACATGTCTACAGCTGCCCTCTTTTACTGGAAACGCGAAGAGTTTTCAGACAAAGAACGACGAGACAGGTTTTTTGACCCGACCCTTATTTAGAGAGACCAAAAATTAAGAGAAAGGAGAATGTGACCGAGCCCTGGTATCTGAGCTGCCTACATATCCTTGGCTATAAAAGAATCAGGCCACGTGTAGTTCAGAGTTAGGAAGAGTGATAGAGTACCAAGGTGGAGAGCCAATTGAGGTGCCGTTCCGTCGAGGTTCCGGTCCGCGATCCTATTATTACATCAAAATAAAAAATGAAAAAGACTAACTAAACCTATCAGCTATGAGTTACAAGATTCCTATATATGAGTCTTCTGAAGCTTGATCTTGAGTCTTGGCTGGTTCTTCATGCGGACTCTGATCTGAATCTTGATGCTTGTTAGCAGCAGGTGTTGGTTCATTCCTTTTCAACTTCTCGGGTCAAGGCGGGACATGCAAAGCTTGTGACTTCAATCACGTCTTGAGCAGTTCACATCTTTTTTCTGCTTCTGCACTTTGAGTTCAACTCCTTTTCTTGTTTTTCTTTTCTTTTATTTGGATTGAGACTTCTTCTTTTTTTCATCTCAAACTTGTGACTTATGGTAAAAACCTGTTCAGGCACCAAAACAAACAAACGAACGAAATTTTTCTCCCCCAGTTTTCACTAGGAAAATTTTGTGAGTTATTGCAACAAAATCTGAACTATTTCTTTATTGAAAGCAATTAAAATCGGGATTGTGTATCCCTGAGAAAAAGAGATTAGGGAGTGGAGACCCTATATCTAAAATGAAATCAAATGGGGATCGGAGGCCCTAAGTTGGAAAATCATCAACTAGGGAGTGGTGACCCTATGTTAGGAAAGGAGACTAGGGAGTGGAGACCCTGTGTCTAAAATGAACCAAGAAGGATTTTCTTTTTCTCTTTTTTTTTTTAGAAAAATCAACATTTTTTCATTTTTTTTCTTTTGAGAAAATCATTCTTTTAAACAAATTGCCCCAATGCCTTTTTTTTAATTGAGACATCCTCATTTTTTTAAAAAAATTATTATCCTAGGAGAAAATTCATCGGACTAGGTTTTAATCTTAGGAGAAAGATTCATCAGACTAAGACTTCGATCCTGGGAGAAAATTCATCAGACTAGGTCCTTTTTTTCCTTTTCTTTTCTTCTTTTTTTTTGTTGGTATCTTAGGAGAAAGATTCATCAGACTAAGATTTCTATCCTAAGAGAAAGTTCATCAGACTAGGGCTTCTATCTTAGGAGAAAAATTCATCAGACTAAGATTTTGATCCTAGGAGAAAATTCATCAGATTAGGTCCCTTTTTTTGCTATCTTAGGAGAAAGATTCATCAGACTAAGATTTCTATCCTAGGAGAAAGTTCATCAGACTAGGTCTTCTATCTTAGGAGAAAGATTCATCAGACTAAGATTTTAATCCTAGGAGAAAGTTTATCAGACTAAGTTTTCTATCTTAGGAGAAAAATTCATCAGACTAAGATTTTGATCCTAGGAGAAAGTACATCAGACTAGGTGTTCTATCTTAGGAGAAAGATTCATCAGACTAAGATTTTGATCCTAGGAGAAAGTTCATCAGACTAGGTCTTCTATCTTAGGAGAAAAATTCATCAGACTAAGATTTTGATCCTAGGAGAAAGTTCATCAGACTAGGTCTCTTTTTTGGTATCTTAGGAGAAAGATTCATCGGACTAAGATTTCTATCCTAGGAGAAAGTTCATCAGACTAGGTCTTCTATCTTAGGAGAAAAATTCATCAGACTAAGATTTTGATCCTAGGAGAAAGTTCATCAGGCTAGGTCTTCTATCTTAGGAGAAAGTTCATAAGACTAGAATTTATATTGGGAGGAAAATCCCTTAGACTAGGACTTTTTATCCTAGGAGGAAAAATGTGAAAATCAATGGCAAGATTTTATGCACAATAGCAAGACAAATAAAGGCAAAGATTTGAGAAACTTCCCTTTGTCGGCTCTTCTCTTCTTCTTCTTCTTCTTCTTCTTTTTTTCTTCTCTTTTTTTTTGTTTATTTTTTCTTTTTTTTTTGAACCACTTTCCTTGCATTGCTTTGTTCCTGTTTCACACAGAGAAAAATTTGTCAGTTTTGAAAATGGTGGTCGGTTTGTGGCCTTGAGTCTTGGCCAGCTTGGCTTCTGCTCAATCAGCTTGAGTCGGTTTCAAGAGACTTTTGCTCTGGATCAGCCCTAATTGTTTCACACCCAGTACCATTTGTATTTGTGGTTCAATCAGCCTTATCCCAACTGGAGATATTTTCATAGGTGACCTTTTCTGATATCTTGAATGACTTCCTGCTTTTAAGCAATTCGTCTGTCAGAAAGAATCACCAGTTATCTTTGCTTGCGCCAAGTAGGCTGACAAGAGTCTTTTGGGGAAGCCTTTCCATGAATCCTCAAAGCTTGTTGACAGTAACAACTGCGCGCGCTGGATAAATTTACTTTGTGCAACTAAAAAGCTGGTAGCAGATTTTGAAATCTTTTCTTGATTGTTTTGACAAGGACTGACTCAAAATGAAGGACACAATGATGCAAAGAAATAAGTATTAACAAGAAATGCCCCTGTTGGAAGGACAGAAGGAAGAGTTTTTTTTCTCTTTTTTTTTTTCTTTCTTTTTTTACTTTTTTTTCAATAACTAGACTTAATGGTCATGACATGCATTTTGGACTCAACTTCCTGATCTATCAAACTAATCCAAGCTTCCCTTTTACCGTTCTTATGACCTTTGAAATCGGACTTGTTCGTGCTAATCCTTTGCATCAGCTTCACGACTCACTTTCGACTAGTGGTGCCCCGAAAAGTTTTCACCAACAAGTCTCTCTCATTTATTTATCTTTACTTACCATCGCCTTATAGTGCCCGTGAAGGTTTCCACTAGTAAGACTCTCTCATTATTTTTTTCTTTCACTTTTCTTGTGCGAGCATCTTGACAGTGTTCTATGTCGCGTGACAACCGTTGCTCATTGCATGCTTCTCTTGGCATTCTTGAAGGCATCTCGGGAGGTCTTTATTTGGAAGGATTTTGGATAGAGTTGGAAAGAAAGGACGTCATGAAGGCTCAAAATAGACTCAAAGTAAAGGGGGTTGTAGACTTACAACTCTTAGAATCGACTCTTTCAAAAGTGAAATAAAATCTTTGCCCCAGTTTCAGCTATTTGGGATTTTTGGAATTTTTTTTTGAATTCTTATTTGGTTGGACCGGACCGTGAGGCTGCCTACATATCCTTTTTTTAAGGAATCAGGTCGAACGTAGTTCAAACATCTGACCTAACTATTTTTTTTCATCTTTCTTTCTGTTTTTTTACTTTTTCGCTTCTTTTTTTCAAAACAAGTTGCCTCAGCTTTTATTTTCTGGGGGCATGGACCTTTGCCAGTTCTTTTCTTCTTCATTTTTTTTTCACTTGAACTTTCTAAGAATTGTCCCAGTTTGTACTATTGGGACATGGACTTTTTTTTTCTTTTTCTTTTTTATTTTTTTGACTGTTGACTCTAAACTTGATTCCAAAAGAGGATGGTCAAAGAAAATAACACAGGCTCAAAAGGGGTAGCGAAGGATATAAAGTGTTTGGATAGCAGAAAAGGGCATCCCAGCCTCGAGAATGCTAAGCATAGTAACTTTTCGTGATCACAGCATTGACGAACATGTCTATCTTCTTGGTGTGTCTTGGTCGAAATACACTTTCCATCCATTAATGTCAAACTTTCGACCAAGCTTCAATTGATTCAATATCCTCAAGCCCGATCTTCACAATGACTTGATGGTGAATTTTACTCGACCTTAATTCCAAAGTATTTCAACTCTTTATTCATCCTCAAGAGTGTCTTGTTCTCAGTTATCCAATTCAAGCTTAAATTAATTTTCTAAGATCTGGCCAAAAAGTCCGCATGCACATGTCATGTCACTAAAACTAGCGGGGAAGAAACTAAGCATAGAATGATACGAAAGGTAAAACTGTATTTTATTGAATAAGGACGGAAGGGTTTGAAAACTAAACAAATTACCCAAAATCCGAGTTACAACCCTAACATAACCCGGAAAATGAAAATAGCAACAAAACAGATAGACATGACTCATACAAACAGAATAGAGGGATAGAAGGGTTTGACTCAATAAAACAAATAAAATCTGGATCACAACCCTAAAATAACGCGGATAATAGAAAAAATATCAAAACAAGCTACCAAGATTTCTTCCTTGTAAGGAGAGAATGACTTTTCAATTGCTAAGCTTGACATTTAGCCACAAATTTGCTCATCCGAATCACCATGGCCTTCTCCAATTTCAATAGGCAAGTTCCCGAGAGGATTCTCATACTCCATGTCACCAGGCATCATCCCCACAAAGTGTGCATCATCATATGCAGGTAAAGGATTCTGCATGATATTCTGGGTGTTAGTGTCTTGGATCACAATCAGTTTTTCTTGGATCATCCTTTCGATTTCTCTTTTCAAATCCCGACAACTTTCAACATTGTGCCACTGGGCATTGGAATGGTATTCGCACCTTTTTTATGGGTCAAAGCTTCTTCCACGTGGGTCCACATGATTTGGAGGAATGGGTGCAATCAGGTCATAATGCTTTAATTTTTCAAACAAACTTGTATAAGACTCTCCTATTGGTGTAAAATTATCTTTCAACCTTTGTTCCCCTTTATACCTCTGGCTTGGATGTGGGTTATAGGGCACCTGAAAATTTTGTGGAGGCTGGTGGAGATTTTGCGGTGCTGGTGCTCGCCTTCTGGGGTGTCTTGGTGGCCGGGCAATATACTGAGGTGCAACAACAGAGTATTGAGGGTTCTAAGGTGGATAATAGTGCTCAGGCGAGTCATGGAAAACCTGAGGAGGCTGCTCATATCTTCGAGATGTTCTCCTGGTACCTGTTCTCGACCCTGATGTCATCATGATTACTTTAACCTTCTCATTCGTGTCACCAGATTCAATTTGGACAGCCTGAGTTGCAGCTTTGAGAGCTTCTTGACTTATAATTCTGCCTGTCTTAAGGCCATTCTCTACCATTTCTCCCATTTTGATTGCTTCCGAGAAGGATTTGCCAACTGCGAACATCATGTTTTGAAAGTAATAAGACAGTGATTAGCTCGTGGTCATCCATGGGTGGCTTAACTCTAGCTGCTTGCTCTCTCCATTTAATGGCATATTCCATGAAACTTTCACTTGGTTTCTTCTTCAGGTTTGAAAGGGAATTGCGGTCTGGGACAATGTCAATGTTGTATTGGAACTGTTTGACAAAGGCCTGTGCCATGTCATCCCAGACGTACCAGCGAGATGTGTCTTGATCCATAATTCATTCGGATGCTGCTCCCGTAAGGCTTTCCCCAAAATATGCTATTAGCAATTTTTCATTTCTTCCCGCACCTCTTAGTTGATTGCAATACCTTTTCAGGTGGGCTACGGGGTCTCCATGTCCATCATAATTTTCAAATTTGGGAGTCTTGAAACCAGGTGGCAAGTGGACATCGGGGAACATACATAAATCCTTGAAGGCAATGCTCTTCTGACCTGCCAACCCTTGCATGTTTTTCAACCGTCGTTCTAAGCTTTTCACTCTTTGTGTCATTTTTTCCTGTGCCATCTTTCGGGCAAGCTTCTCAATCTTTGCAGGAAGATCAAACAAGTATGAGTGGTACTCAGGAGAGTGGTACTGCTCTTGCTGGGTAGCAAATTGTGACTCATGACAAGGCTGTCCTTGGCCATTGGCCCATGCTTGACACATTTCAGTCATTTTCTGTTTCAGTATTCTATTTTCTTCAACCACAGTAAACTCTTGTTAAACCCTCTGACCCGGAGTCTCTTGAGCATTTGTAACAGCTTCGATGTCAATTTTCATTGACATTTTTTCCTTGGATCTTCTGTTGTCCGCTTACTACAAACCGACTTAAACTTTCTTCACAATTCAAAACAAGAGATACATAAGAATGGACTCAGTCAGTCCTTATTATTATCATTATTTTTTTTCATTTTTTCACTTTTTTTTTCATTTTTTTCAATTTCTTTTTTTTAATGGTGATCGAACCTGATGTGGGTTGCCTACGTATCATGTGGGAACATGAATCAGATCTTGCGTAGTTCGGGAAGATTAGGAATAAAGTAAATAAACTAACTCTTCTTTTTTTTGGATTTTGGACTTTTTCGAAAGAAAGACTTAAAAAGAAGAAACAAAATATTTTTAGATTTCGATTTTTTTTTTTGAATTTCGAAAGAAAAACATCTAATGAAGAAAAGAAATATTTTTGATTTTTGAACTTTTATTTTGAATTCATGAAAGAAAGACTTCCAAAGAAAAAGAAATCATTATTAAATTTTGATTTTGTTTTTTATTTTTTTCAAATTTCGAAAGAAGAATGAAAATATTTTTTGATTTTGAGAAGAAATTAAAAGAAGATATTTTTGGTTTTTTTTTTTTTTAAAATTGGAAGTCTAAAAGAAAGACTTTCTAAAGGAGGAAGTAAAGGAAAATATTTTTAGGATTTTTGAAAATTGTGGTCTTAAAGAAAAACTTTTCTAAAGAAGAAAGTCAAGGAAAATATTTTTGGATTTTTTTGAAAATTGGGGCCGGAACCAATGAGGTTTTCCTACGTATCTCACATCCGGTGAGATCAGACCCGCGTAGTTTGGCCAGTTGATGACAGAACAGGGTAAGCATGACTTTTGAAAACTTTGGCTTATTTTCTTTCTCTTTTTTTTTCAAAATTTCGGCAGAGTTTCAGATTTTTCTAAATACCTACCTCTCACTCTCTTTTTTGTTTTTGATATTTTTTTAATTTTCTTTCCGTGTTCTAGAAGTCGGTCAACATACAAGCTGAAGCAAATAAATGCGCAAGTAACAGTAACATGCATCAGGATGGTCTTTTATTTCGGGTACACCTGTCCTAGACGGATCCAACCCCTGTGTTGAGTTCCCAAAGTCAAATGCACGTGATGCAAACAAGCGTTCCTACTAGGGATCCGGCATGAGGCTATGTTATTCTAGGTTTAAAAACCTGAGTGCATTGTTCTAGACCTAGCTTACCAGAGCGGACAGCTCAAGCCGAGGGGGGGGGGGGGGGCAGCGTACGGGGAATACAGAAGCTTAGAAAAGAAGTCACACGAAGTGCACACTTCCCAGATGATTTAGAAGACTCAGGGAGAAGAGGGTTTCGCAACAATTTATATACAGTCCAAACAATATCAAAGCCGTAAAAAGCTGCAATTAGCACATTAGGCTCAAATATATAAAAATCAGATAATAAATAAAGCCCACTATAACAGATATTCTAAGCTCGAATTCTGAACCCTGAACCAGAAATTCTGGATTCTTATCCCCAGCAGAGTCGCGAGAGCTGTCACACCTCCTTTATTACCACCCCGAAAGATAATATAAGGGAATTTTTCCAATTAAAGTGATATTATTCGAAATGGAATTATTTTATTTATTTTTATCAGAGTCGCCACTTGGAATAGTTTATTTGGTGTCCCAAGTCAAATGGTTTATTTTTTAAAAATCCCAAATAGAGGAAAATCGACTTTATTTTAAAAGTTTGCGAAACCGAAAATTCTAAGTAAGGAATTTTGTTAACCCGGACGGTTGTTTAAACTATTAATAATTGGCTTATTATCTGAATTACTACATGTTTTAAACCTATTGTGCATTTTTAGTTTTATAACCGCCTTTTAATTATTTAAAACCGCTTCTTAGGATTTATGGAATTATATTTGGAACAAGTTACGATTGTCGTACACTTACCGTTTTGGAACACACCGCAAACCATGCTACATGAAATGCACCCGCGATTCGCGACATGTGTATTTTTTTATTATTCAAAGTTGTTACGATCGGGTCACATGAAATGCACACCCGATTTTGGGTATTAGGTATCATAACTATGTCACGGGAACCGTACCCATAGTCACGACGATTTAATTACGCGCCTAAAGCAAACTACAATGTTCAAATTATTTCCTATGTGTTCGAGATTATTGTAAGGCCAACAATTATGAAATTTATTGGTGGATCACGGGTGGAGTTTTAAACTATTGGTAAGTTAAATTAAAAAAAAACTTATGTCCATATGAGTACAAATGAAGATATAAGAAAGAATCTCTGAAAATCAAAACTCACAAGTAATGCGAACTAACCGTCGGCCCCTTTGGTTGATTAATTCAATTAACCCAATTGTTCCTAATATTGAAACATTATTTTACGATCTAAATTTCCAAAGTAATGCCCAACCTTGTATCCTACTATCCACTAATCATTAAGGTCTAAAACACATTTCTTAATCCCAAAACCATTCCAGCTAGCTCAACCAAACAAACTTCATATTTTGTTAATCTAATAATGAAGCTAACAGGATATTCTTCTTACAAAGAGAAAGCTGGAGATCAAACCAAGTTCCTTGACATTTCAGGGGAAAGAGAGACTTGAGAGCACAATTACCTTACAGTGAAATTCAAAACCAGAACATACCCCAACTAAATCAGATCAAGAGAAACCGAAACAACATCCAACACAGACCCAATCCAGTAAGCAAAAAGAAGCTACTACCATACAAAACCCTTCACTATCCAAATCTAGTAATGCTAATAAACAGTAATTCAAACTTAACAAATTAACACTAAACATGAACTTATATTAGAGCTAACAGCATCTAGCCGCCGACAAAATAATTGACTAATGAAAGCATGATAGAACTTGTTAAATCAAAATCGTCTACAAATCTGCCGAACTAGTCACGAACATGAAAACAGGAGAAGTGAAGAAAGTGATCGAAACGGACCTTTTAATAGCTGAAATATAATCTTCAATACATAAGGAGCAAAGGATTGCTAAACTCTCGTACAAACAAACCACGACCGAGACCCGCGCCTAAAACCTCGAACGGAAAATTGCGACTTGCCACTTTGATCGACCTTGCGAAACTAGTGATTTAGTGGCTGGTTTTTGCTGGGTTTGAAGGTGTTTTTGGCGGTGATTTTGTTGGGTTTTGGAGCTGACTTTTATGGCTCGTTTCTTGATCTGTTTTAGCGGCGATTTCAGGCAGATTTCGTAGCTGTTGATGGGTGGTTTGGTGCTGTTTTTTTTTGTGATTTGGGAGGTGACGGCTGTGTCTTAGAGGTGTAGGTGTTTTTGTCATAGCTAAGTCTAGGTCTAGGAATTGAAAACTTAGGGTAGGGTTTCTATAAGTGGGTATTTTATATGGAGGTGGGAAGGAATGATGGCCATTGGATTAGAAGGAATCAGATGGCTAGGATTAAATCTTGCACTTAAGTGGGCTAATGGGTTGAAAAGAATGGGCTGAGGGTAATTGGGTTGGACCATGTCTTTTGGGTTTGAACTTAGGCTAAAAAGTCCAAATAATATAATGTATCTATAAAAATGTAAAAATTACACTAAATTAAAATAAACTAATATAAAACTAAATACTACGAGTGAAACTAATTTTTTTTTTGTATTTTCAAATGTTATAATACTATAAATATAAATATACTAATTGACTTTTTTTTTAAAATATAAATATAAAAATACTAATTGACTTTAACCTAAAGATGAATTTTTTTTTTTGTAATTTTTTTTTGTGATAAAAATAAAGTAAAAGAGTCAACACTATTTAGAATAGCGATACTAAGCCTAAATTAAATATTTACGCTAAAATGTGTAAAATCTTGGGGAGGGTAAAAAATTACATGTCTACAACGTTGGACCCCAACGAGCACGTCAGCGCCTACACTTATGCAGTAAAGGGAAACGACCTAAGGGACGACGAGATCAAGTCCGTCCTGCTGAAAAAGTTCGGGGAAACGCTCTCTAAAGGGGCAATGATGTGGTATCACAACCTGGCCCCAAATTCGATAGATTCATTTTCCATGTTAGCGGATTCTTTCATTAAGGCACATGCTGGTGCCATCAAAGTAGCAACAAGGAAATCCGACGTCTTCGAGATTAAACAGAGAGATAATGAGATGCTGTGAGAGTTCGTATCTCGCTTCCAAATGGAACGAATGGATCTACCGCCGGTCTCCGATGACTGGGCGGTACAGGCCTTCACTCAAGGTCTGAACGAACGAAGCTCGGTGGCTTCGAAACAGCTAAAGCAAAACCTGGTCGAGTACCCAGCCGTGACTTGGTCGGATGTGCATAATTGATACCTGTCGAAAATCAAGGTCGAGGACGACCAGCTGGGGGTCCCCTCGGGCTTGGTATACCCAAGCAGACTCTTTACAAAGGAGCCGAAGCCAAACGAAGAAAGAAATCAGCCATACATCGAAGACCAGAGGAACGCCCCGAGGCACAACCTAACTCAAAATGATAGATAGACCGAGGATAGAATCCTCGGGGACTCATCAACAGAGCCGGATTCGAAAGGAACACGGTGCCAGCGGAGGCACCTCGCCTATCAGAATACAATTTCAACGTCGATGTGTCAGACATCGTGTTCGCCATCGGCAAAATCAGAGACGCCAGATGGCCCAAGCCTATACAATCGGATCCTTCACAAAGGAACTATCACTTGGTGTGCGAATTTCACAACACGCACGGACACAGGACTGAGGATTGCCGGCAACTCCGGGAGGAAGTGGCCCGGTTACTCGACAATGGTCACCTTCAGGAATTCTCAGCGATCGAGCCAAAAATCAGTTTTGAGAAAGAGAAACAACCAAAAAGAACAAAGCGGATGAGCTGCAACATGTCATCCACACGATCTTTTGAGACAGCTGCCACTAACCGAAACACCAAAGTCTCCACCAACGACAAGATAACAACCACGCTCTCGGCTGTATCCGAATAAAGGACCCTACCGCATCCTCCGAACGAACGCCAAAGTCCAAGAGCGCCATCGCCGCTGAGGTATAGCCATCTCCCTTTTTATTTCGTATTTCATGCTAACCTTTGTGCAGGCGCCCGACCAAAGCAGTCAAAACGCTAACCCAGCTCGAAGACCTTAAGGTTTTAAAGCATCCGTTGCCCTCTTTTCCTTCGGCCGGGTTTTTATCCCGAAAAGGGTTTTACCAGCAAGGTTTTTCACGAGGCAACATCCACATGCTACCTAAGGAAGATTCAACATGTATTCGAGGCTTCTTTTGCAATCAACCCCGAACACTAGGCGACATCCCCCGGGGTCCCAATAGGAAAATGATGTATCAGGCCAAACGGTCAAACGAACCGTGTCCGTATAGCCGGGCCCCCGACGAAGGAGGTGTGGATACTTGTACCAAATAATCGACGAACACCTTTTGTCGATGCACCTTACACTCCAAAAGAAACTCAGCATTTTCGCAAAAACGGTTCCTCCGTCAAAAATGTCCCGAACTTTCGGGGACTGGCGTCAACAATTCAACGACCTCCAGGTCGGGATTCCAACCTCATAAGCCCTCAACGAGGCAACATGAAGATCGCGAAACATCTCCAAGGTCGAAAAGGCCCCGAACACTCGGGGATTGGCGCTAAAATCTCAAAAAATTGCATGGCCTCAAGGTCGGAGTCGCCAAAATCGAAAGCCCTCAATGAAGCAATACCAAGCTTTCAAGTAACGACTCCTGAGCCAGGATCCCCTCGATGACTCGAGGACTGTCGCCAATCACCATTCATTAAATAACCCGAGGCCGTAAGACCCCGAGCGAGCAGACTCAGTCTCGTAAGAGCTACAAAAGGCAACAACAGCATCTGCAAGACCTCAAGCAAGGCATGAACCACACTTGTACCAAGTGGCAATATCTGTAAGACCTCAAGTATGGCATAAACCATACTTGTACCAAGTATCTAAAGACTGTAAGACCTTAAAGGCATGAAAATTTTGCAAGACCTTGCTAAAGGCATAAACCCGATCTCAAAGTTTAGGCTATATATCGAACTTGTAAGACCCCTAAAAGGCATACCCTCAATATAGACGCCCAAACTACTTCACTCGGGATCAAAAATGGCTCCGTCCAAGCACAAATGACTACGGTCATAAGGCTGTACCAGCCAAACTAACGTGACTCGGGGACGCCCAACCGTCGCCACAAAATCACAGGCCTTCAATTACTTTGAATCTACTTCGAAAAGAACCGGTTAAATAGGCTACCCTCGACATAGGCAAAAGAGCTTCGACCATGTCAGCTCCTACTCACAAGCTTTGAGATATTCAGACCCCGAGACAAACCTCCCGAGGTGCTCGATCATCGCCATATAACGACTCGTAATCGAGGTTCTTCTCGAACCGTCGAAGAGTCAGGAAAAAACTATTTCAAAAGTCCTTAGCAAGGGAAAACCAAAGCCTATAAAAGGTCGTTTCGACCCAAGGCATAAGAGCCATTATCGCCAGCCCAAATAAAAGGTCGCTTCGACCCAAGGCGTAAGAGCCATTGTCGCCAGCCCACATAAAAGGTCGCCTCGACCCAAGGTGTAAGAGCCATTGTCGCCAGCCCACGTAAAAGGTCGCATCGACCCAAGGCGTAAGAGCCATTGTCGCCAGCCCGCACAAATGCAAAACTTGAGGGTCGAATAAGCTCGATTCGAAACCCGATTCGGAGACTGAACCCAAAATAGTTAACTGAAAATGCCCCAGGGCAACAAGCAGAAGAGCTCAAAGCCAACTTACACTAAAAGGTCGCTTCGACCCAAGGCATAAGAGCCATTATCGCCAGCCCGCACAAACGTAAAACTTGAGGGTCGAATGAGCTCGAGTCGAAACCCGACTCGGAGACTGAACCCAAAATAGTTAACTAAAAAGGTCGCATCGACCAAACATGTAAGAGCCTACAGGCCAGCCTAATGAGCCCCAGGGCCATATCACGAATCTAAGGATTCCTACCTACTCAAAAGCCAATTGATTTGGCTAAAATCTCGACGAGCAGAAACCCAGAAGATACAGAATCACAAGGTTTCCCCCTTATACATACATGTAACAAAATATAAGCTCCATTTACAACATACTCTGAAAGTTACATACACAGAGACAGAGAAAGAAGTAAACGTCCCCCTTTGGGAATTATGACCCGACGGCCCCATCCTCGCCATCTTCGGCATCGCACAGAAGAAACTTGGCAGCGTATTCCTCCGCGTTGGCTTGCTCGATCTCTTCCAAAAGATCGAAGCCCGTGGCATGAATTTCCTCGAGAGTTTCCCTCCGAGATTTGCACTTCGCATACTCTTTACTACTGCTCGCACGACCAAGAGTTCTCCTCAGCTCAGCTCTAGCAGTGGCAGCGCTCTTCAAATAGGCCGTCGCTTTCTGGTCTGCCCTAGCGCTGCTCATTACAGTCTCGGTCCAAGCATTCACCACCTCGATCTTCACCTTCGAAAGATCAAACTCGAGCCTTGTGATCATGTTCGCTCGTGCAGAATCAATCACACGAGCGGTCCGGATTTGCACCTCAAGGGTGGAAACCTTAGCCAAAGCTATCTCCCTGGCCGCAACTTGGGCATCTACAAGAGCCTGCAGCTCGCTAAACTCACCTTTGGCCCGGCCAACTACGCCCAAAATTCGTTTCAGCTCCTCCGTCTTGCTCTCCAAATGGGATATCGAAACATTAATATTCGAAGATATAAGGAGGGACATACGTCGACATGAAATATAGGATACCTGTCTCTCGAGGTGGCCCTCACAGCTCCCACTTTGATCCGCCTCACACCGCAGACCCAGTTCACTTTCCTTTCTCGCGCAAAGAAGCTTAAGGTACTTCTCCCTATCCGAAGCTTTCCGCAACCTAGCCTCGTAGCGAAACAGCTCGGACTTAAGCCTGCCAAAGGCCTGTGAAAGAAAGTTCAATAAGTAAGGAAGAATATGAAACCAGAATAATCCTATACCGGCTACCAAAGCTTACCATAAAGCCGAGTCGCTGAGCCTCGCCAAAGGCCGAGCCAATATCCGATGGCTTAGTGTCCCCCGAAGCACCCTTGGTATGAAAAGAAGGAGGCACCACGTGCTCCTCGCCCTTCGAGGTGCCCTCAGTAGAAACGGGAATGTTCTTTCAAGAACGGAGGCCTCCGAAGCCGGGTCATCGGTCGAATCACCTCTTTTGAACTGCTAAAAAGGACTCGCCCAGCAGAAAGCCTTCTAACACCCCGGAGACCCTTTTCGTTTATCATCGACCCTCAACCCAGAGGTCGGCAGTCTCTCCTTCTCCCCCAGAGGGCACGACTTCATCTCGGAAAAATCTCCAATACCTACGGTGGCTAAGTTAGTATGCTAAAAAGAAAAGTACCATTTTGGGGAAAAAAGCCACCAAGCGCCTACTATGATGCCTTGCCTCCCATCTCCATTTGGACAGGTCTCCACCTGCGCTTATCATAGGTCGAACAAGCTGCCAGCTTATGAGACCAGTCATCCAAATCTGGAACCTCGTTCGGCAACCAATGAGTCGCTACAAAAAATGAATCAGGAAAATGTCGTTATGAAGCCTGCCTTCAATAAAAGTGATGTCGCGCCCCCTTTTTCTCGCGAAATCGGGTTTATGATATTTTGGTTGAGACAACTTGTTCCTTTTGGGAAAGGGGTTTGCATTTTTGAAGAGTCGCCACCTAACGATTTAAGGTGCATTAGGGCACCTATAGGGTTCATTAATAACTTCGTTTGATAACTAGAGACAAGGTAAGGGCTTGAAATTATCCTAAGGGGAAGGTGTTAGGCACCCCTCAGGATCCACTAGTGTGGTTCCCGGCCAGACAATTTTTGTATGTATTTGTACAATTAGAAAATAAACAAGTATGGCTCAAATAGTAGGGGATTTAAGTTTAAATTCACAGATGCTTGAAAAAAAATAGTTAATGAAAAGAAGTACAATCTAAGCGTATTTGTGAATGTAAAGGAGTGTCCTAGGTTGGTTAGCCTATATGATCACATCAGTACAATGCCCGGTAATCATTCCTTAATTAGGGGATACGCGTGGCATTAGCGCACCGGTTATCATATCCATATCTATACTTTCCCATCCCGTGAAGGTAATTAAAACGAGGGTTGGTCTCGACCCCTATTGCATGCTGTTACCCGTCCATTCCTATCAACCCCGGAGGAATTTACGACTCCTATCCTATAAAAGGGGGGGGGGGAGGGGTTCTACGCAGGCCTTCAGGTTTAAAGGGAAAAATACTAGGCGACAAATAAAAACACATAGGACTGCATTTAGGGGGTAAAACACAAAAATCAGATAGAAGGCTCAGATATACCTCCACAAGTAATGCACATAGGCAGCACGACTCATAAGCAATTAAGGTCTAAATTCAGATCCTAACAAGGTATTTAAGTGATAACAGCGGGACCAGATTTATTACATGACTCAGAAAAGAAGTTTGAATCAGGCTTGCCTACTGATTTTAACACGTTGACAGTTAAACACTAATCACAAAGACGGTTCTGGTTTTATTTAAAGTTGATTGCCTAAGGCTTGCCTAGGCGCGGAATACAAATGACTACATTTTATATAGTGAAACAAGGCAGGGTTTTTTGTAAAGCGGACTCTTGAATCCTTGTAGGCATGATATCTAATGACAAATCAAGGCAGTTTTTGAAAGAACTTTTTTTGGAGAAAATAAACCATTAATTAAACCAGTTTCGAAACGAACTAAAACGTGGACTGGGTTGATTTATTTAACTAAACTAGTTAAGATCTATAGGCATAATTTCTAGAGTTATTCCCTATAGGCATGACATATAGTTGTTTAACACTGATTTCAGAAACTTTGCAGGCATGATGACCAATGAAAGAAAACATGTAACACTTGTTATAACAGAAGCTGGATTAAATTATATCCTATAGGTGTGGCATCTATTTGTGAAACTGATTTTGAGACCTATTAAACATGATTTCTAACATGGTAAGGCAAGTATAGTAAAATCCTACTAAACATGATTTCTAACATGGTAAGGCAAGTGTAGTAAAATCCTACTAAACATGATTTCTAACATGGTAAGGCAAGTGTAGTAAAACCCTATAGGCATGGTTTCAAACATGGTAAGGCCAAACATAGTGAAATGTAAAGTCCTATAGGCATGGTTTCTACCCGCCTTACCCCCACAAACGTAAATACCCGCCCTTTTCACTAGTTACTCCAATATTCGTTTACAAATTATTACAGACCATGTGAATGAATTACATAAGAAAAGTAAAAATTACACTATAGAGAGCCTGAAACAGACCCAGACGTTCAGCACCCTATTAGGACTCCCTCCTTGAGTTATGTAATAAACCGCCTCAAGTGCCAAGATTGTTCCATAGCCTTTCTCATATCTGGGTGTATCAGAGTTCCCAAAGGACCTCAAGGGATCCCGGGCAGTGCTCACACCCAGATTGCATAACCAAGACAGAGTAAGTGCAGTGTGGAAATGCTAGCTTTTACGTGTCCATGTTCAGAGGGAACTCAAGGGTCCCAAGGCAAGGCTCACACAAAAGGGGCAGAACCTAGTGGTCTAAGAGTATATGTGAGAGTGCTTGACATATATTTAAAAGAGTTGAGTTGGAAACAATTTTGACAATGATTAGTTTTAAATAAGTTTTGGAAGGCAATAGAAGAGTTTGCCTTAATGAAAACCAGCTTGAAGAGGAAAAGAGACAGGACAATCAACAACTCTAGACCATATCAACATACATAGTTCAAACACAAACAGGGAAAAGGAGGAACTGGGGACAAGTAGTTCATATACGAAAGCATATTTGCACACAGGTTAACACCAGAGAAGTACTACAGAACTTAAATAGTCACAGCAATAGTCTATCACAAAGCGTTCATGCCATGAACTTAACAACATCAGATTTAAGGGGTGCCAAACAGAGTTACACATTAGGTTTAGGGGAAAGGGTTCAGGATCACATAGTAACTAGGTGTCATGCTTATAATGTATTGGGGGTTAGGGGGTAGGGCAGAATAGTAGTAGAAAATGTAAGAAAAGCAGTAGACATGCTGAATTATAGGGTAATCACATGGCAAAATAGGCATGCTAATTGCAAGGGGGACAGCAGAACCACAAGTAGAAGCATAAGAGAAATAAAAGAAAGTGCAATACAGATAGAGACATATTTTTTTGGAGGATGTAAATTAAACTGAAAACATACCAGTAAAAATGAGAGAATAGGTGCAGAGTGAGGAGTGAAGAGCAGTACAAAGAAGGGAAGTAGAGCAGTAGAGTAGTAGAACAATAGAGCAGTAGAGTAATGTAACCACTCTGTTTTGGCTTGCAGCCAACTGAGTATCAAGTAAGAGAGTATGTATGTGTGTAAGGGAGAGTTTCGAACAGTGTAATTGTTCCTCCCTTATGCTAAAGAGAGGGTAGAGTATTTATAATTTTAGAACAAGCAGGAAAATAAGGTAATGGGTACTGACTTAGGACAATGATAGAAATAATACAAATCAGAATCAATTAAGGACTCGGACTTCCTTCAATTAGGGAGTCATAGTTCAAACGGGTACAAGTTGTATCAAATAGGGAAAAGAATTACTCATAAGACTGATTTTACCACAGTAGGAGTAGTAAAAGCATGTGGCATGTAATAAGGACTAAGTACAGAATATTTTCAAGTAAGGAAAGTACAAGTTAAATAACTAACAGCATATTTGTGCACATAAATAAGGTAGAGTACAATTTTAATTCTGAAAGTTAGTTCAAAGAATCACGAATGAGATTGAAAATCACAGGGAATTAGCACTAACTATGGAAAGTATCACAACAGTAAGGAAGCAATTCGAAAAATCAGTACATAATTACAAGAAAAATACACAACATTACAGATTCAGACCTATTAAACGATAAATAACATGTTTGAACAAAATTAGAGAAACCCTAAGAACGGATTAGAGCAGGAAGCGCAAGAGCATATAGAACATACATGAAACCTAAAATGTTCATGAGAGACATGAAAACACATCGCACACAGACTCAAACTTTAAATCGAATGCAGAAGTATTAGGGTTTCTTAACGAAAATGAATCGAGCAAAAGGAAAGACTCAAGTGATGTTTAAACATGTTAAAAATCACAAAGTAATTGCTAAAAATCAGACAGGAATCATTTTTTTTTTGCAAAAGGTTTTGAAACCCTAGTCTAGAAAATGAGGAAATCGTTTGAAATCAGAGAAATCTTTTGAGGAAAACAGGTGAGAAAATTTAAAGACATATAGATCCATCACAGATCTAAAAATATCGGAGGATTTAAAGCTAGGGTTTTCCAGAAAAGTAGTAGAGATGATAGAATAGGTCAAGAACCCATAGATCCGTAATAAAACAAGAAGAAGTTCTTACTCACAAACGGAAAATGGCCTGAGACAGACTGATAAGCAAAGTTCTAAATCGGAACTAGTTGGGGTTCCCTTGAGAAGATCTCAAGGATCCAAGAAATCGAAGAGCCATGGCGTGTGGAAGACCAGGCCCGGTCGGGGAAAACGTAGAAACATCGTAGGAGGGGTTCACGCCGGTGACGGCGATTAGGGTTTGAGTTAGGTCTCAGAGAGAATTTGGAGAGGAAGGGATTCAAGGGCGGTGCAAATGAGAGAATGAGGTAGGGTTTGGGGGGTTGTTTGATTAAAAAAGGAAAGAAATAACGTGGACCATTGATCCGGGAGATCAACGGTCGAGATTAAAAAGGTTAGGTTGGATTCCGGGTTTGTGTATGGGTTAATAGGGTGTGGGTTGGGTTTTAATTGTAAAATTGGGCTGGGAAATGGGGTCCTGATTTGGCTATAATTGAAAGCCAATGTGGCTATAATTTAAATAGCTAGTTTTTCCCTATTTAATTTATAAAAAATAGTAGATAATTTCTGAAAAAATAATTTAGGATGCTAAAATGATTTAGGATACATAATAGCATTTTATAATACAGGATCCAATTTTATGCATATAAAACACAATTATATCTTAAAAGGGCTAACATTGCAATTAATTATGTGCAATTTAGCTCTAACAATACTAAATGTAATTGCAAAAAATATATAAAAATTACCTTAGCCATATTTTGGCATAAATATAGAAATCCAATAGATGAATTATCAAAATATTAATTTTAGAAATAATTATTGGGGATTTTACGGATAAAAAGGGAGAAAATAAATCAATTTAAACCTTTAAAATTATGGGAAAAGTAATAAAAACCTTGGGCATGCTTATATATGCATATATATGCTATTTCGAAGGTATTTTTGCATATTTAAAAATATAGGAAAAAATTGGGTATCAACAGCTGTCCCTCTTTACCCGGGAAGGATGAAAGAATTTTCGGGGAAAGAAATGATGGCCAATTTTGACCGAGCGAAATAGTTTGAGAGATTAGGCCGCACCCTGTTTTCTGAGCTACCTACATATCCCTGGTTCTACATGAATCAGGCCATGTATAGTTCTGGATTCGTCGGCGAAGTTTAGTGGTAAAGTCATCTCAAGAGCGGACGCAACATCTAGGGACGAGTGAGTGAACGGTTTATGGGAATGGTGAGGTTTGATATGGATGGGAAAACTGGAGCGGGATCGCTCGTGCTGGGATAGCCGTTGCTCGCCGGGTTAGCTGCAAATAAACGATACAAGCATATATTGCGTAATTTAAACATGATGCAAATTCTCGTTGGACCATGAATGTTGTCTTTGGACGCTTAGGAATGGCGTCCTCAGACCATGATGTCCTGGGCCATGGGTTATTTGGTGTAAGATTCACAGGCCATGAAATGATGTTCTCGGGCTATGAGGATAGTGCCTCCGAACCATGACGCCTTTGAATAGTGATACGCAAAAGATTGAAAGAGATCCTCGGGTCATGACATGGTGTTCTCGGGCCATGAAGATGGTGCCTCCGAACGATGACGCCTTTGGATGAGTTGGCGAATTTCAGCCCATGAAGGATGCAGTAGTATGATGTGGACAAGATAGAGCTTAGTCTTGCGAATTGAAGGGCAGAGCTTAGCCCGTAAGAAAAACGAGATAAATAGTGCTCTAGATAGCGCTTAGTTTCGAAGAAAAATTGGAGGCAGAGCATAGCCTCGAAAGGCAGGAGAGCAGCCTTATGCAAAGATGCGAATGCAGATGGAGGTAGAGCTTAACCTCGGAAGGCAGAATGGTAGCCTTATGCAGATTGGAAGGCAGAATGGTAGCCTTATGCAAATTGGAAGGCAGAATAGTAGCCTCATGCAATGTGGATGCAGATGGAGACAATGTTTAGTCCCGGAAGGCAGAATGGTAGCCTTATGCAAATTGGAGGGCAGAATGGTAGCCTTATGCAAATTGGAGGGCACAATGGTAGCCTTATGCAATGCAGATGCAGATGGAGACAGCGTTTAGTCTCGGAAGGCAGAATAGTAGCCTTATGCAATGCAGATGCAGATGGAGACATCGTTCAGTCTCGGAAGGTAGAATAGTAGCCTTATGCAAATTGGATGGCAGAATGGTAGCCTTATGCAATGCAGATGCAGATGGAGACAACGTTTAGTCTCGGAAGGCAGAATGGTAGCCTTATGCAATGCATATGCAGATGGAGACAACGTTTATTCTCGGAAGGCAGAATAGTAGCCTTATGCAAATTGGAAGGCAGAATGGTAGCCTTATGCAATACAGATGCATATGGAGACAGCGTTTAGTCTCGGAAGGCAGAATGGCAGCCTTATGCAAATCGGAAGGCAGAATGGTAGCCTTATGCAATGCAAATGCAGATGGAGACAACGTTTAGTCTCGGAAGGCAGAATAGTAGCCTTATGCAACAAATGACGGTAGAATTTTCTTAGCTGATAACAGATTGCAGCATCGTGATTACTGGGAGCATCGTGACATACGGAACATCACTAGTGTGTGCTGATAGCAAATATTGGCAAGTGCAACGGTTCTGAGAATCGTATTTTGAACGATGTTTGTCCTATGAGCGTACAGTATGTTTAATGATTTCGCAATCCTAGTGCCTGCATCCAAAGAAGAATCGTGAGTCTTGTAAGGGGGAAGGTTAGTTCGTATCCCCGCTGGCTTGCTTGACTTGTTCGGCTTTGATATGGTGATACCGTCTGTATCATTGGGGTAGCATTGCTAAACAAAGCAATTTCAATAATAAACATGCATGATTTTGTAAAAAGTACGACATAAATGTATAATTAAAAATAGCTTTTAGATGAGCCGACGACTGTGACGTAGTTCGGGACATTGCAACCTCTCCTGCTACGGAATTTTGAGGGCCCTCCTCAAAATTCTGCCACAGTTTGATGGGTTGACATTTCTGACTGTTGCTCGTGCGGCGATCGGCTGAAATTACTTCGGAATTTTGAGGGTCCTCCTCAAAATTCTTCCCCAGTTTCCAATTGCGGGGGAAAATGAGAATTTTATTGAATTGTGACCGAACCCAAAGGGCTGCCTACGTATCCACTCTTAAACGGGAATTAGGTCAGGCGTATTTCAATTTACATCATATAAGGAAAGCATAAAGATTACACATAGTAATGCTTGACTGCATCTGAATTGATCGGCTTTGGCCAGACTTCTCCATCCATTTCTGCAAGTATGAGGGCTCCTCCTGTCAGAACATGGTGAACCATGTATGGACCCTGCCAGTTGGGAGAGAACTTCCCTTTGCCTTCATCTTGATGCGGAAAAATTTTCTTCAACACCAGTTGTCCCGGTGTGAACTGTCTTGGCTTGACTCTTTTGTTGAAGGCTCTGACATTCTGTTCTGATAAAGTTGACCATGGTAGACTGCATTCATTCTCTTTTGGTATATAAGGGCTAGTTGCTCATAAGGACTTTTTACCCACTCTGCATCGTCGAGCTCTGCTTCTTGTATGATCCTTAGGGAAGGAATTTCTACCTAAGCGGGAATGATAGCCTCTGTACCGTAAACCAGCATATAGGGGGTTGCCCCGGTTGATGTGCGGACTGTGGTGCGATATCCCAGTAGAGCAAATGATAACTTCTCGTGCTACTGTCTATGCTTCTCTATCATTTTCCTCAATATCTTCTTGATAATCTTGTTGGCGGCTTCTACAGCTCCATTCATCTGAGGCCTGTAGGCTGTGGAATTCTTGTGTTTGATCTTGAAAGTTTCGCACATAGCTTTCATCAAGTCGCTGTTGAGGTTGGAGCCATTATCAATAATGATTGACTCTGGAATTCCGAATCGACAAACAATGCGGTCGCGGACAAAGTCTGCCACGACTTTCTTAGTCACTGCTTTGTAAGATGCTGCTTCGACCCATTTGGTGAATGTACGGGGTGAACTTCTTACAAAGATAATAAATGGCTTGCTCGTTCCTTCCTGTTTCATCGTGCTGCCCCAGAACGCAGCCGAAAGCTCCATCTAATACTGCAAGGTAGAGTAATAAGGGTCTATTTGGCTCGGGCGGGACAAAGACTGGTGGTGTTGACAGGTACTTCTTGATTTTGTCGAAGGCCTTTTGGCAGTCATTGGTCCATTTGGTGGCGGCGTCCTTCTTTAGCATCCTAAAGATTGGCTCACAGATTACTGTAGATTGTGCTATGAATCGGCTGATGTAGTTAATCCTTCCCAAGAAACTCATCACATCCTTCTTGTTCCTTGGCGGGGGTAATTCTTGAATGGCTTTGACTTTCGATGGATCCAGTTCTATTCCTCGGTGGCTCACAATAAACCCAAGCAATTTCCCAGCAGGAACCCCAAATGCGCACTTTGCGGGGTTTAGTTTCAGGTTGTATGTTACACCCCAAGTTTTCATACGTGAGAGTACGTCGTAAGTCATTGATGTAAGCTCGAAAATGAGATTATATTTGGAAGCAAATAAAGTAAGTTAATCATGTTACCTTGGAGGTTACAAATATTTAAGATCATGAATAACAAGTACCAAAAGGGTTGGAAAGCTTAGTCGCTAAACGAATTGAAGAAAATAAGTTTCGTCAAAAATCGACAAGTTTGGAATGTTATAACATATTCTTTTGGGGTGAGACTAGGGTGATTAACATGATGAGGAGGTTAATTTATGATTTATTGTAGTCGTATGATAGTCATGTGTTATGTTTTTAAGTCAA